>NW_007043446.1:0-6683 GCF_000164805.1 Carlito syrichta | reverse complement strand
GCAATCCACTCACCTCAGCCTCCCAAAGGCACGGGTTTACAGGCTGAGCCACCGAGTCCGACTTCCCCACATCTTTAAAATAAAAATTTTTTAAAAGTCAGTACTATGCCACAGTCTTTTGAGAAAACAAATAAATAAATAAAAAGGAGTTTATCAAGATTGACACTGTAAGAGAAAAAAATGCAAACATAAAAGATTTTAGGAGAGAAATTCTATCACATTAAATTTAAAATTGAAATATCAAAACAAATTCATCATTTTAAAAATATTTTTTCAATTTTTTTTCCAAAAATGAACCCTAGAAATACCTAGAGCTTAGATCATAGTTTCTGGATAACAATTATCATTAAAAGGAACCAGAGTTTTTTTACAAAACATTTTTTATTTATTATGAATAAATAAAAATCCATGAACCTGTAATGATATAATAAAAGAGCAAAGATAACTAGTGGCTCCTCTTTAGAGAAGAATGAATGTCAACTAAAAATGCAGAGGCAATAAAGTTAAAATATCATCATAGGTGAAAAATTTGAGCAGAATATAAGTGCATGCAAGAACTGTCAAGTGTTTGAAATGTTATGTTGCTTATAGGATATTAACCAGCCAGTTTCATGGGTACTGGAGAAGACATGAAACTTCTAGGTCAAAGTGAAATGACTATTTATTCTGCATAACTGCCAACATTAACTTACTATTTGCATTGGTGCTCCCTCTTCCCCATGGAACACAAAGTAAACCAGATGAATGCTATATGCAACAGATTTGATTCTTGGTTTGATTCTTGGGATAGGAACCACAAACTCAGAATTTAAAATCTTTCTCTTTTTTTAGTAATAAGGACACATGATTTTTAATGGTGTGATCCTGGGAGAAACTCACAGTTAGTATTTTTCAAATTTGTTTACAATTTGAAATCCAAATTGGCTTACCCACATTGTTTAATTTTATCCCTAAGAGAAATCACTGTTTGAAGAAATCCTTAAACTTTTTAGTGGACAAATTTCAGTTGTTAGAGTGAGTAAAATATAGGAATTGCTTAAATGTACTGAATACTTTTGTTATTCAAGATACAGCTTCATGTGGGTGGTAGATAATATTTTAAAACATTATCTAATGTACTACCTTGTCTGAATTCCTTTTTTCCATGTAATTTTCCCACTATTGAAAACAAAGACTCAGATTAATTGCTCTTGGAAATGGAGGTCACAAATAACCGAATAGAACAAAGTGGCTGAGTTTTCGAATAATGAGAGGGGCCCCCTGGCTTTTTATTTTTCCTTTTATCAAACTTCAAAAAGGCTAAGTCAATAAAAATAAAAGTTACCATATCAGTAATATCTGGATCATGACTGTCAACTTTAGATCCACCACATTTGCATTATTTCCATTAATCATAATAACAGGCCAGAAGCAGTTACTTACGCCGGTAAACCCACAGCCAACATATTACTAAACAGGCAGAAATTGGAAGCATTTCTTCTGAAAACTGGAAAAATACAAGGCTGCCTACTCTTACCCGCCTGTTCAACATAGTGTTGGTAGTCCTAGCTAGAGAAATCAGACAAAAAAAAAAAGGAAATCAGTGATGTCCAAATAGGAAAACAGAAAGTTAAGTTATCCCTCTTTGCTGACAATATGATCCTATACGTTGAAAACCCAAGAGAATCTGTCAAAAATCTCCTTGCACTGATAAAGGACTTTGATAAAGTCTCAGGGTAGCAGATAAATGTGCAAAAGACAGTTCATTATTATACACCAACAACAAATAGGCAGAGAACCAAATAAAAAGCACAATCCCATTCACAATAGCCACACACATAAAAAAAATGTCTTGGCTCATCCTAACCAGAGAGGTGAAAGAACTTTACAAAGAAAACCACAAAACACTGCTCAAATAAATCAAAGAAGACACAAACAAATGGGAAACTATTCCATGCTCATGAATTGGAAGAATCAACATTTTAAGATGTCCATCCTACCAAAGGCAATCTACAGATTCAATGCAATACCCATTAAATTACCATCATTATTCTCACACCTGGAAACTACAATACAGAAATTCATATGGAAACATAAAAGATCACAAATAGTCAAAATAATCCTTTACAAAAGAAACAAAGCGGGAGGTATCAGACTTCCAGAATTTAAACTTTACTATAAGTCTTCAATAATCAAAACAGCCTGGAATTGGTACAAGAACAGGCATATAGACCACTGGAACAAGATAGATATCGGAAGCAAAACCTCAATTTCTCAACCAACTCATCTTCGACAAAGCCTCCACCAACCACCACTAGAGAGAAAAGAACCAATTCAGTAAATGGTGCTGAGAAAACTAACTGACCACGTGGAGGAGATTGAAACAGTACCCCATCCTGTCACCATACACAAAAATCAACTCAAAATGGATCAAAGACAAATGGAACATCTCAAACTATAAGAGTCTTAGAAATCACAGGAGACACTCTTACAGAAATTAGAATAGGCAACCAATTCCTGACCAAAATCCCGAAAGCTCATGCCATAAGAGATAAGAGTCAAGTGGTACCTCAACAAACTGAAAAGCTTCTGCAAAGCAAAAGAAACCATAGAGTGGGGAGACAGCCCACAGAATGGGAAAAAATATTTGCCAACTGTATATCTGACAAAGGCCTGCCTCCAGGATCTACAAAGAACTCAAATGTGCCGAAAGGAAATAAAACAAACAGCCCCATTAAAAAGTTGGCAAAAGGCATGAATAGACACTTCTCAAAAGAAGACATACAAGCAGCCAACAGATACATGGAAAAAATGCCCAGTCTGACTAATCATCAAAGAAATGCAAATTAAAACCACACAGAGATACCACCTAACTCCAATTAGAATGGCCAACATCAATAATCAAAAAACAATAGATACTGGAGAGGATGTAAGTAAAAGGGAACGCTTCTATACTATTGATGGAAGTGTAAACTAGTCCAACCTCTGTGAAAAACAGTGTGGCAATTCCTAAACGATCTAAAAATTGACCTTCCATATAACCCAGCAATCTCCCTTCTAGGAATATACCCAGAGGAACTCAAGTCATTCTACACAAGAGATACTTGCACATGCAAGTTCATTGCAGCATTATTCACAATAGCAAAAACATGAACCCAACCATGCTGCCCATCAAAAGTGGAGTGGATAAAAAAAAAAGAAAAAAAAAGAAGCACTAGAATTTCAAATCTTAAGGAAGCTGCTAGCAAACTTACTCAACTTTTGCCCTGGAAAGGAGACATTATCTTTAGTATGCTGGACAAAAATAAATAAATTTGCTTTATGTTCAAGAAGAAGATACTATCTCAATCATGAAAGGCAGTTTGCTATACAAATATCTTTTTGAAAAGATCACCCAGAATGAGAACAATCAATTATCTTCTTGTAGTGTGTGCAGAAACAGAAAAGACCTATGAAGAATTGTCTCCTAACATATGTCATTCCACAGATTGTTTGATGATTGCAAAGGGAAATATCTACTTTATAATGAAATGATCTAGTGGTCAACCACTTAACTGAGTGACAGAATTCTACATATTATATCTTTCCTGATGTGTTGCAATATAAGTTGCATTATGAAGTGTCATAATGTTTTACCTGAATCTCATCAAATTTTTTATGACCTAACCACCTATCTTTCCATTTATTAGCAATTAATATAGGCATAGAGGAACACATTAAAGGACACCATGAAGAAACCATCAGAAAAGTTCAGAAAATTCTACAAGTCTTGAATTACTCAAAAAGAAATTAATGCCATTGAAACAAGAGCAACAACAAACAGGTAAAAAGTCTGCCCACAATTAAAAATGACTAAACAGCATAAAAAATAAATGTAATATATAAAATTAAAGTGGATCCTTGTTTGAAGGGAAAAAATATCCTTAAAAACATTCCTGGGACAATTAGGGAGTTTAGATATTAATCACATATGAGATGACATTATGCTTCTCTATTTTCTACTTTTCTTAATGCTGATCTCTTCCTAGGAAATCCTCTACCATGTACTTAATCTTCCCTTGTCACTTTCTAAATAACTTTTGTTTCTTCTTTATTACCTTTATTAGTTCTCATGTCCTACAAAAACGTTTCTCATTCTTCTCTCCCTTACAGATTGTGATTTGTTCCTTACCCCAATAACCCACACATACATTTATCTTCCTGTTTGTCACATTTTAATTATTAATTTTTATGTCTTTCTTCACCATGAAGCTGAATCCCATGGGAACAGGGACTACGTTCTATTCATCTTTGTATCTTAATTATCTATTATTTAAAAAGAACTTGTGGGCTGGGTAGCTAGATAAAAAGATGCAGTAATGGAAGATCATAGGGCCAGTAAAGGGACCTAATGAGCTAAAGATGGAAACCTAAAAGGAAAATACAGCACTTCTGAGATTTAAGAACAATAAGCACTCAACAGAAAGAAGAAAACCAAAAAAGGTATTAATTTAGTGCCACAAATCTAGGCTGTTTTGGTATAATTCTATTCAGCAAGAAAGTTTATACTACCATTTCCTTTCTCTTTATACATCTTTCCTGTTGATTTTCTCCATACTGGCTTCAACCAGCATATCTAAACTGATGATTTCGATGTCTCCAACTTCAGTTTTAAGCTTTTGTAAAACATCGAAACCAGAAATGTCATATTTCTATAGGGAATGATCTACTAAATCTTCCACTTTTATTCCAAAGTCAAAGTTTCCAACTTCACAAGTTCCTCTTGTCACCATCTGCCCAAACCCACTACTCTTTGTCCTTCAGTCTGTTCCATTGTTAATGGAGCTATTCACTCAGGCCAGCACCTTCAGTCATATCTGATTTCCACTTCCTGTACTCTGTCAAGTCCACCATAAATTTCTCAGGCAACCATTGGTTCCTCACTCATCCTTTCTGCCAAACTCTAGATTGGCAACAGGTTATGAGAAAGATTATAAAGAAGTGAGACAGAAGTGCCAATCTAATGAACATAGTTTAAACTTGTTAATTTGCTATCCCATTATCTATCTGATTTAAATCATTAAGATGAGAGAATACAGCTTGTGCTAAAACCTACCTTGTTAGCATTATTTTCCAACATCTTCATAACTTTTATATCTCAGATAAACAAGCAATTTTTTCAACTACTAACAGTTGTGTTTTTTCACATCCTTGTCGTTATTCATACTATTATTTTGAAATGTTTTTCTTTCTCCATATGTCATTGTTTTCAGCTATTAGAATGCCATCCAATGTTTAACAAAATAATAGCTACTCTATACTGAGCACTAACAAAAGTTATCCTCACAATTTATTATCCTCATTTAAAGCTAACAAAAGAAGCCTGGAGAGGCTATATAATTTTGCTAAAGTTATACAGTTAAGTTAAAATTCAGTTTTGTGCCCAACTAATATATATGAAAAAATCCAGTTTTGATGGATAAACTGCCAAGGTTAACTGATCTTTTCCATATTTTTGTTTTAATATATAGCACACTTGCAAGTTTCCCTACTTTCGATTAATTTTTGCTTGCATCTGGAATACCCCACAAGCTATTAAAATTTATTTATCTTCTAAAGCTCTGCTTAGTTTTCTTTATTTTATTTTATTACTTTTATTTTGAAGATGTGGGATACAATTTAGGGTTAGGTATATAAGTGGTCATCATACGTAAAGTTTGGGTACCCTTATTGATGTTATCTGCACCACCCACCCTTCCCCATCCCCGGCAGTGTCCCACTACTGCCAATCCCTTTATTATAGTATTATGATAAATGTTCAGAGTCCGCTTATGAGTGAGAACATGTGGTACTCAGTTCTTTGCTTTGATAAATCACTGAGTATTATAGACTAAATCCATCCAAGTTGCTACAGTCCATAATTTTGTTTTTCTTTATGACTGCCTAATATTCTAACATGTACACATCTCCTTCATGAAATCTTCACCAATTTTCTTACTCAGAATCTTAAAGATTCTGTGTAAGAGATTAGTATTTGAATTGTGAAGAGATTAGTATGTGAATTGTGGGTTAAGTAAAGCAAAGGGTTCTCCTCAATTGGGTGGACAATATACAATCTATTGAAGGCCTGAATAGAACAAAAAGACAGAGGAAGTTTGGATTCCTTCTCCCCACTACCTGAGTTCATAAGATAGACATCAATCTTCTACTGTCCTCAGCACTCCTGGTTCTCAGTAGTAAATTAAAGATTTTTTAATTTTAAAGATTCTGTTTTATACTACAGGCACTTTAGATAAACTTTCAGTGATCCTCACAATAACTCTAAATAGAAAATACATTATCCTCATTGTAGTATAAAGAAACTGGAGAGGGAGACGGGGCAAGATGGCGACGGCATAGGTGAACTGGTGAGATTCTCTGAACCCCTGTGTCTCTCTCTCACCTGATAGTTGGGACCAAGACTGCAAACTGCTGAATAGACAGACTGTAAAGCAGAGGGAAAAGTGAACAAAACCAGAAGACCCTCATAAGGAAGAACAGGTCATTGCAGAAGAGAAATAAAAGCAACCCCACCTTCCCTCAAAAACAGAATTGAAGAGGGGGAGGGAAAGGGGTAAAGGGAGAAAAATCTACAGAAATGAAGAAAAACCAAAAGAAGAGTATGGGTCTCTCCCAGACGCCTGGGAGAGCAGACACTGAGAAAATTGACTTTGGAATACATACAA
>NW_007043445.1:21411-21999 GCF_000164805.1 Carlito syrichta | reverse complement strand
GTGATCCTTCCATTTTCTTTATGTGTGTTTGTAGGGATATAAATTCCCCTCTTACTACAGTTTCATGGCATTCCAGAGATTTTGGTAAGATGTTTCTTCATTATCATTTGTATCCAGGTATCTTTTAACTTCTGTTTTGATTTCATCATTGACCCCGGAGTTGTTTAGCATCATGCTGTTTAGTGTCCATGTGTTTGTGGGGTTTGGGGGGAACTTGTCGGTGTTAATGATTATTTTTATTCCACTGTGGTCCAGGTAGGTGCATTGTAAAATTTCAGTCCTTTTGAATTTGCTTATGCTTGATTTATGGCCAAGTATGTGGCCGATCTTAGAGTACGTTCCATGCGGTGATGAGTAGAATGTGTATTCTGTGGTCTTTGGATGGAGGGTTCTTTAGGTATCAGTTAAGTCCATTTGATCAAGAGTAATATTGAGGTTCTGGATCTCATTGCTGATATTTTGTCCTGACAATCTGTCTAGGTTGTGAATGGGGTATTGAAGTCCCCAGCTATGATGATATTGGAGTCGGTATCTTTTTTTAGTTTACCTAGGAGCTGCTTTATGAAAGTTGGTGCTCCTATGTTTGGT
>NW_007043445.1:0-20838 GCF_000164805.1 Carlito syrichta | reverse complement strand
TTCAATACTTTCTTAAGTATTTCTTGTAGAGGTGGTCTGGTGGCAGTGTAGGTTCTTAGGGATTGGATATCTGGGAAAGATTTCAATTCTCCCTCACTGATGAAGCTTAGCTTGTCTGGGTAGGTTATTCTGGTTGAAATTGTTTATCTTTTAGAACTTTGAAGATAGGGCTCCAAGCTCTCCTAGCCTGGAGGGTTTCTGTAGATAAATCTGCTGCTATTCTAATTGGTCTTCCCTGGTACGTAGTCTGACCTTTTTCTCTTGCAGCCTTTAGGATGTTTTCTTTTATACCTACATTGTTTAGGCAAATTATTGTATGTCTGGTAGTTGGTCTTCTCATTTGTTGTCTTGCAGGGGTTCTTTGAATCTCTTGTTTTGAATTTTTTCATCCTTGATGAGATGAGGGAAGTTTTCTTGAATGATTTCATGAAATGTTTGTTCCAGTGTGGCTTCTGTTTCTCTCTCTGCCTCAGGAAGCCCAATTACTCTTAGGTTTGGTCTCTTAAAGCGATCATTCATCTCTTGAAGGTTTTGTTCTATCTTTTTGAGTTTCTTTTCTATGGTTTGACAGTTTGGGTTAGTTCTGTGTTTTGGTCTTCGAGCTCTGAGATTCTTTCTTCTGCTTGGCTAATTTTCCTTTCCATGCTTATTAGTTTGTTATTTATTTCCATCACAATATTCTTTACTACTGTTATTTCTGACTTCAGCTCCTTCCTATTTTCCTCTTGTCTCTCCTCAATTTTTTAAATTCTCTGTATTAATGTCTTGATGTCTGGGTTTGTTGCATGTGACCAGTCATTCTGGGGACTCTTCATTGTTTGTGTTCCAGAATCTGTTTTCTCAGTGTCTGATTTCCCAGGGGTCTGTGTGAGACCTATATTCTTCTTTTGATTTTTCTTCATTTGTGTGGTTTCTTCCCCCTCCCTACTTTTTCCTTCCCTCCACGTCACCGTATTCTTTAATGCTGTTATTCAGGGGTAGAGGGATTGGTTTTTACTTCTGTTTGTTCCATATCCTATTCTTTATGTATGCCTTCTTACTTTGTTCAATTCTGGAGTTGCACTGTAGGTTGGGGGTGGTCTTTTTTGCAGTTTTGAGATTTATTTAAGGGGGGAGCTGTGATTCAAAATCTATCTGCAGGTCCTGTTATTTGCTAAGAGGTGTATGGATAATCTGAAACCCACTTCCCACTGCCTTGGAATCTGTCCATGTAGTGGGGCTGTAGGTTTACTTCCTGAAATAAAATGTGGTTAGCAGAGGGAAGAGAATGGAGCAGAGAGTGGGGGGAAGCTGGGGGTGGAGAGAGAGAGAGGAGTAAGGGGGGAAACAGATGAGTGTATCAACAAATGGAGAGAGAGAGACCTAAACTGAAACAGATAAAAACAATAGACCACAGCTACAGACTAACCAGCTCCCATACAAAATAAAATAAAATAAAATAAAACATATAATCATGTTAACATACAAGCTAATCAACCACCTTATTGGCGTGCTGTTCCTCTATACAAAGATATGGTTTACAGAGAGGAGAAAAGAGAAGAAAAGGAAGAGGAAAAAAAGGAACAAAACAATAGTAATAGAATCAAGTCATTAAACTAACAGAAGTGATCGAGCACACTCTGAGACTTTTCGTTTAAGTCCAATGTCCTTTCAGCTCTGATTTCCAGCTTTCTTTTCAAGCTGGTAAATTAGTTCGCAGTTAGGGTCAGTTGCCCATGGCTTGCTGTGAATGACAGTTCAGATTACCCTCCGTTCATCACTCAAATCTGGCCTGTGTCTCTTTTTCAAGCTTGTTTCTCCCGTTTCAGTGTTGTTACCTTGAATCACCAGCATGTGCTGCTATCTCAGCTGCTTGCCCCAGAGTGGGTGGGGCTGGACAGGAGCTGCCAATGGAAGCCTGCCTCAGGGCACACGGTAGGAGACCCATGGCTGGCAGGACGTCAAGGTGGCAGCGATCCCAGCAGATCTTGTCTGCAGGGGCTTCAAGGACTGAAGTCGTGGATTGCCTCCGGCCGGGTGGTGCAATGTGCTATGGCTGCCATGGAGGCTGCGGTGGCGCCAGCGGCTGCTGTGTCAGCAGCTGCAGTGGCTGTCCAGACTGCTGCGATGCCCCAGTGGTGGCGAGGGCTGAGTTCTGTGTGAAGAGCAGGCTGCTGACGTTGGGATCACAGCCCGCAGCCCCAGGGGAGAAAGCCAGAGACCCTCTGCATTCTCCTGCAGAGGGTTTCATAGACCAGGCTGCCCTGTCGCCATCTTGCCGGAAGTCCGAGTTTTTTTTTTTTTTTATTTCTTAGAAATAACAACAACAACAACAAAAATAAGATAACATGCGGAGCACCACTTAGTTTGAACATTGGCCTACTAGGTACCAGTCATAAGTTTGGACTTCTTTCTGCAACCCAGGGCCTGCGAGATAATACTGTTACGATGCTCCACATTACATTTGGAGTCCTATGGAATTCTGATCTGAGAGTTCTGAGATCATTCAATCTTGCTCTAAGTTGAGAAATGCAGTTATTCACATGTGAAGGAAAGATTGTGGAAACTATTTTATTTAGGGTAAATTCAAGTTCTCAATTTAAAAAATAGCTCCAGAAAGTGAATTCAAGGAAAAGAGAAGCAAACCACAATAATAATCTACTGTGTAAAGATATGCTCTTAATCTTCTATTAAAACATTCTTATCTGACTAGCTAATCTTCAGGATAGTGGTTTTCCTAATTTCTGAGTGTGAATCTTCCAAATTCATTGCTTATCTTCCTATTAAAATTTGTTTCTGCTTAAATATGTGCTCCAAACTCTTATATAGTGTTGGTGGGAGTGTAAATTAGTACAATCTCTATGGAAATAGGTATGGAGATTTTTCAAAAACTAAAGGAAGATCTACCATTTGATCCAGCAATCCCACTACTAGGTATCTACCCAAGGAACAGAGGTGTTTATAGAAAAAAAGGCATCTGCACCCACATCTTATTGCAGCACAATTCACAATTGCAAAGATGTGGAATCAACCTAAATGCCCATTAGCCGATCAGTAGATAATGAAAATGTCATGTGTATATACTATGGAATGCTACTCAACCATAAAAAAGAATAAAACAATGTCTTTTGTAGCAACTTGAATGGAATTCAAGGACATCATCCTAAGTGAACTTACACAGGAACAGAAAACCAAACATTGCATATTCTCACTTATAAGTGGGAGTTAAACTAAGGATATGCAAAGACATAGAGAATGGGATAATGGACACTGAAGAATCAGAAGGGTGAGGAGAGAATTTGTGGAGAGACAAAAAATCACCTATCCAGTAGAGTGTACATGGGTTGGGTGGTGTGTACACTAAAGCCTGGACTTCTTCACTGCTATACAATGCAACTATGTAAAAACTGATTTACCCCAAAGCTATTAAATAGTAAATAAATAAATAAAGTCCTTGGTTTTTCTGGGTAGCAATTATGATTTAGCAAAGCAATGCATAGAGGGGGGGTACTAAAAAAAGAATCTCAAATAAATTCAGTTGGGGACTTATTTTGCATTTTAGTAACAGTTTATAGATTAAAAAAAAATTACTGTGTAAAAGTAAGCATGGATATTTATCCTTGGCAGTCTTTATTAATGCTTGTGGTCTTTTGAATGACTGCCATGAGTAATAAAGAATTAGCTGTTTATAAGAATGAAGACCTAAATGTAAGAAGGATTAACACTGAGAGCATGGGATGATAAGATGGGAAAAGTCAAAATTAGAAATAGAAATTCTTAAATCCCATAAAAATTTATGAAAGATAGTCTGCAAGTCAGTAGAAATCAGCTATTTTAAATTATGATGATGATGACATGATGATGATATGTAAAGGTAATGATGATAAAAACCACGTCTATACTCTAGCACACACAGTTGGAAATGAGAATAAAATAAAGTAGAAGAATTCGAAAAGGTGACTAGTCTGAGTCAACTTCTTTCCTCTTTTATTAACACATACTTCCCCAACTCCAGTCAAAAAACTCTAGCACTGAAATGGGAAATGGTTATCTAGGGCATAAAAAAAGTCTCACTTCCAACTTCCCCAAGGCCAGTTGCAAATGGCTTACCTCAGAGAAATGAAGAGCACCTTCATGCCAGCAATTTTGCTGGGGGGTTGCATTTCACAAGCACACACATAAAATTATGAAAATGAGCATGTGTGGAGGTTTAATAGCTAATTTTCCAAGTTGATTATCTTGGCCAGTTCATTGGGATGCTCCTGCTTCTTTGCTAATTTAATTTGTTTCATCCTTTTTATTGTCTCCTTTAAATAGCAATTAGGGAAGATAGCACTCCATTTTGCCTCCTGCTTGCCCTTTTGCTAAATCATGATTTCACCCTGTGCCAGATAGTTATGGGTGTATGAAGAGATGGCACTGGGTGAAAGGCAGAGTGGGTGAATATACTTGACTCAAGCCTGAGTAATCCAGGAAAAAGTTGCCAATGCTCAAAATTATGTGTGTGTGCGTGCATGTGTGTGTGTGTCTGTGTGTGTACAGTGAATACCTAGAACAGCTCCTTTATTCACATATTTGGAAATGTAAAACATGCCTATTTGAAAGTTCAGATTCACTTATAGAATGCCAGACAGTGTTCTACAGCTATTTAAAAACTAGCTATTAACCTAATAAGATATCAGAACCTTTCTATTTTGTATGTTTTAAAACTGCTGTATACATTTGTATATTTAGCAAGCAGTCATTAAATGCTATAGTTTTTAGTATGTTGTAATTAAGAGGCATTTATCAAGTGCTTGTTTTTACATAGCCCCATCTTAGGTGAGTGAAAAGGGGCCTTCTAAATATGTAACACTCCACTGATAAATTTTGCAGTCTGTCCTTAAAACGATGTATATTCTGATGAGGATAGGGCAAGAGGTCTCAGCTCAGTTTGTATTGATTTTATACCTTTTTTATAGACAAAAGAGGCAGGTAGAATATTTTCTGTTCTCAAGAAGCTTTACTTGGGGGATAAAAATGGAACATGAAATAGAATGTGATAAATAAATTGCATTGCTGTACTGAGGACTTTTAAGTTCAGGATGGTCCATGAGTGAGCTTAGTTTAGAAGACCCCTTCAGGTGGTGAAAGCTTGGTTAAAGAGAGTAGTTGCCTTGAAGTTTTGCAAAGACCACAAAAAAGTCACCCATAACAGTTGCCCCCTTTCTCCACTTTTTCCTTAGTCTCCAGACTCATATGGACCAAAGTAACAAAGAGAAAATGTGCAAATGACAGCTTCATTGGGAGTGTTACATCATTAAGGAGAAAGCACATATTTGTAGACCCTCAAAATAGTTTTGCTGTCAAGTATCTTTTTTAAAATAATGATGGAACTCGACAAACTTTTAGTATTATGCATTTCCTTGGTTTATTTTTCATTCTCTTGAATTTATAAAAATAGAATTTCCTCCTACAAATTATAATGATGATGAGAAATAGTAGGAAAGATCTCACTTTCTCTCCTTGGGAAGGAGAATGAAACTCAGAAATACACTTGAAAATCTGTCCTCAACTCAGCAGTTTCTGCCTCAGTGTTACAGTTGTCCAGAGGGGACAGACTGTCTTTTTAGCCAAGAGGGACTGACACAAGATTCTCTAGTTATTCCTGTAACTAGATTGCATTAGTCTTAAAATAATTGTTTGTATACTGGGTGAAGGACTCAGTTACATTTGAATAAATGAATGAATAAGTGAAAAATCTGAAAGACCATTGGGAGGCTTAAAAAATGGCAATGTCTTCTTTCCTGGCTCTGTGGTGTGTTGGCATTGGGTAATTGAGTAACCTTCACTTTAGTAGAGAGTGGAGGTAGCATCCACAGTGGAAATCTTGGAATACAGATAGAATGTTCTGGGAGAAGGTTGAAAGTTCAGGGCAGTTTGTTTACTTTGGAGTTGGAATTCTAGAAGGTATGGTGGAAGGATTATCTTGGAGAGCAGCTATGGGAAGATGATTAGCCCAGGAAGAAGCAGAATTAAATTGGAGTAAGTGCATAGGAGAGGATGGATGACTACAGGGGCTTATACTTTGGCAACCTAGGAAGACCTCGATGAATTGCAGGTGGGATGAAGTGGACTGAAGCTTCCATTGTGGAATTATTTCCATTTTCTATCATTAGGGGTATATGTGATCTTATCTTCCCTCTGTCCCATAGTCTCTCTAAAAGGCATGTCATCCATGGAGCCTAGTACACAGTAGATAGATGTTCAACACAAATTTACTGATAGCAATGATTAAGAAGCAAACGGCCGGGCATCCCTCTCAGGTCTCTTCCCACTCGGGGAGCTTTCCTGTCCTCTCAACAAATCCTGATGTTAAAAAAAAAAAGCACGCAGGCAGCACTCTCATCCCTCTTGTTCAACACTATGTTAGATGTCCTAACTAGAACAATTAGACAAGAGCAGGAAATCAGGCGTATCCAAATAGGAAAGAGGAAGTTAAGTTATCCTTCTTTGCTGGCAATATGATCCTATACCTTGAAAATCCATGAGAATCTGTCAAAAACCCAGTTACACTGATAAAAGACTTTGGCAAAGTCTCAGGGTACAAAATAAATGTGCAAAAGACAGTCGCATTCTTATACGCCAACAACAGGCAAGTGGCAAACCAAATAAAAATCACAATCCCATTCACAATAGCCACCAAAAAAATGAAATACTTCGACATATTCCTAACCAGAGAAGCGAAAGACCTTTACATTGAGAACTAGAAAACACTGTTCAAAGAAATCCAAGAAGACACATGGAAAAATATTCCATGCTCAAGGATAGGATGAATCAACATTGGTAACATGTCCGTCCTACCAAAGGCAATCTACAGATTCAATGCAATACCCATGAACTTACCAACATCATTCTTCTCAGACCTGGAAATGACAATACCGAAGTTCATATGGAAACATAAACGATCACAATTGGCCAAAACCATCCTTAGCAAAAGAAACAAAGCAGGAGGAATCACACTTCCAGACTTCAAACTTTACTATAAGGCTACAATAATCAAAACAGCCTGGTATTGATACAAGAACAGGCATATGGACCATGGAACCGGACAAAGATTCTGGAAGCAAAGCCTCAATTTCTCCACCAACTAATCTTTGATAAAGCTTCCAACCACCATCACTGGGGAGAGGGGAGCCTATTCAGTAAATAATGCTGGGAAAACTGGCAGATCACATGCAGAAGATTGAAACAGGACCCCTACTTATCATCATACACAAAAATTAACTCTAAATGGATCAAAGATCAAATGTAAAACCTCAAACTATAAGAATCTAAGAAAATACAGGAAACACTCTTATGGAAAATACAAGAAACTATTGCCCCAGGGTCTCCCTTACCATTAAAGCAGGAGAAAGACTGCTGGCTCCTGGCTTTGCCTCACCACTTCAGTGTCTGGCAGGGCACTGGCAACAGGGGCTGCAGAGGGAGTCCAGAGGAAAGGTCCCACAGAGGACAAGAGAGGCACCCCACCACCATCTTGAAGGTGGGGTAGAAAGTGCTCCAACTTGCTCACCACAGAGCAACAGACCCCAGTCTCTGTGAATGGTGGATCAACTACTCAGGGATTGATCATGACCCAGAGGGAATATCCTGAGAGCACAAACTTTGGAGGAACATGATGAGTGCTGAATTCCAGGCACCCCACCGCCTACTCTGATCCAGCCTTGGGACAAAGGGTGTGGCCAGAAAAGGATGAGGAAGAACTTCAAAGAGATCAGTGGTGAGTCTGGGGCTGACCCAAACCACCTCCTTCCCAGCAATCCTCTGAACATCAGACCCACACAGCTGGGCCACGATTGAGAGGGACAAACCCCGGTGGAGCCTGGACATCAGTCGCAATAGGAGAACTCCATTCCAGGATAGGCCTGACTGGGGCAACCCCCACAAGAGTATTTACCTGAAGAAGAGACAATTCTCTGCCTCCCCACCGGAGGTCTCCCTGACCTTACAAGAGTGGAAGGGGAAGACTGCAGTCCCACCCACCTCCACTGCCCCTCCTCCTTCCCTGCTTTGGACCCTGAGGACACAGTGAAAGAGGTGACTCTGCAGGAGAAACCTGATTACAGGGGAGGAGGAGGGGCACCAGGGGCATGATCACCCACTGAACTCTCACTTAGACAGTCTCTCCCAGTAATTTCTTCCCAGGGAGGTTTGTTGATTCAAAAAAAAAAAAAGAAAAGAAGAAAAAGAAAATGGCGCTTGGTTTCTGCATCCCAGGAATCGATAGGGTCCAGTTCCAGCTGCTGTGGCACCAGCCGCTGCACCAAGAGAGCCCTTGTTACCAGCTCCCTAGCCCTCACTCAGTCAGCTGGTGCTGCAGTTTCTCTACTTCATTCCTGGCTCTTCCCTGGTCACAGATGCTGAGCGCCATTGTTTTTTTTTTTAAACAAACATAAATTTTCTTGTGAAAAAGCAGTGGGGAGAAAGTATTGCCCCAGGGTCTCCCTCACCATTGAAGCAGGAGAAAGACTGCCGATTCCTGGCTTTGCCTCACCATTTCAGTGCCTGGCAGGGTGCTGACAGCAGGGGCTGCAGAGGGAGTCCAGAGGCAAGGTCCCACAGAAGAAAAGAGAGGCACCCCACCACCATCTTGAAGGTGGGGCAGGTTTTTAAAAAATTTCAATTATTTTTTAATTTTTAAAAATTTTTGACTGTTCATCTATTTATTAAATATTTTTCCTTTGTGCATAAATGCGTATGTGAGGGTTTGATCCTCATCCTCCCCCAATTTTTTTTCTTTTTTCTGTTTCTTTCTTCTTTTATTTGTCATTTTCTGTTTATGTGTGTATGTGAGTGATTGAGTGTTCATCTTTCAATTTTGTTATTATTGGTTTTTACTCTTTTGTTCTTCTGGGATTTTTTATTTTCATTTTTTTATAGTTTAAGGTGTGTGTCAATATATGTGTGAGGGTTAGACCTGAATTCCTCTCCCTGCCCCCGGTCTTTCTGTTTTTCTTCTTTATTCATTTTTTGCTAGGCGTGTGTGTGTGTTTAGTTTTCTTGGTTATTTTTGTTGTTGCTGTTTGTTTTGTTTCACTATGTTGTCATTCCAGTTTATTTTGGTGTGTGCGTGCATGTCTGTGTGTGTGTGTGTATGTGTGTGTGTTCAATTGCCTTTGCATTGGTTTCTACTTTGCATTGTCATGTAGAGTGGTGGTGGGGAGTAGGTCTCAGGGAACACATACCACAATAAGTGAATATTGTAATTTGTAAGTAGTTTCTGAATCCTAGCACCCCATACCCTACTTTATTTGAATTTCCAAAACTACAAGAGACAGCAAAACTTCCCATCTGCTGCCCTATTTCAAAAGAGAACAAACCTAGAGCCTGGATCAGGGAAGAATAGAGGACTGAACAAACATCAGAAGGGAAAGTCTTCCCACTGACAGTGAATAACAGACCTAAAAAGAAAAATAAGAGATCTGTCAAAAATGAGGAAAAACCAAAGGAAGACTTCAGGCAATTTCAAGTGTACCAAACACACAATGGAAGTCACCAACAATTGGCTCCAGAATATGACAGGGATTAGGAAATGGATGGAAAGAGTGAAAAAGACTCAAGAAAGACAAGATACAACACTGAAAGAATTTGTAACAGAGATATTGGTGACAAAAAATTTCATCCAGGAAATAAATGACAAGATGACAAGCATGGAAAGCAGAATTAATCTACTGAAGAAAGAATCTCAGAACTTGAAGATCAGAGCATGGCATTAACCTGAAAAAAAAACATAGAAAGAAGACTCAGAAAGAAAGAACAAAGTCTACAAGAGATATGCAGTTATATCAAGAGGCCAAACCTATGCCGTATTGGTATCCCAGAAGAAGAAAGGGGAATGAAGAACAAATTGGAGCCGGGCTCGGTGGCTCAGCCTGTAATCCCGTGCCTTTGGGAGGCTGAGGTGAGTGGATTGTCTGAGTCTGTGGGTTCAAGACCCACCTGGGCTGGCGAGACCTCATCTCTACAATAAATCGAAATATTAGCCGGGTGTGGTAGCGTGCGCCTGTAATTCTGGCTACTTGGAAGGCTGAGGCAGAAGGATCGCCGGAGCCCAGCCGGTCGAGGCTGCGGTGGCCGGGAGTGGCCACTGCACTCCAGTCTGGGAGACAGAGTGAGACTCCAACTCAAAAAAAAAAAAAAACAAATTGGAGCAAGTATTCCGGAGGTAATCCAAGAAAACTTTCCCCATCTCACCAGAGATGTAACCAGCCAAGCACAAGAGTCACAGAGTACCCCAAGACATGAAATGAGAAGACCAACCCATAGACAAAGTAATTCACCTACACAAAGTAGGCACAAAAGAAAAAATCCTAAAGCATCAAGAGAGAAAGGTCAGTTTACCTACTGGGGAAAACCAATCAGAACAGCAAGAAGGGACTGGAGTCCTATACTCAAAGTCCTCAAAGATAAACAACTTCAACCAAGAATTTCCTATCCAGTCAAACTCAGCTTCATCAGTGATGGCGAATTAGAATCCTTCCCAGACGTCCAATCCCTAAGAGATTGTGTAGCTTCCAGACCAGCTCTACAGGAGAAACTTAAAAAGGTATTAAGTACAGAAGAAAGAAAGAAAGAAAAAACAATGACCACACAATTCCCAAGAGAACAGCAGAGTGCAGAATCAACAGAATACAGCACAACAAGAAACTTGAAAACACACACATACATCAACCCCAAAGGTAAAAGAAAACAAGCAAACAAAGAAAAAATTTTTTAAGAACCTCATGGCAGGGATAAACAATCACATTTCAATAATCAGCCTGAATGTGAATGGACTAAATGCCCCACTTAAAAGACACAGAATGGCAAACTAGATAAGAAGCCATGACCCAATTATTTGCTGCATCCAGGAGACTCATCTCACTACAAGGGATGCACACAGACTTAAAGTTAAAGAATGGAAAATGAGTTTCCAGGCGGATGGATCACAAAAGAAGGCAGGAGTTGCAATGTTAATATCAGACAAAGCAACCTTTAGGCTATCAAAAATTTAAAAAGATGCAAAAGGACACTACATAATGATTTGGTTCAATCAATCAAAAGAAATATCCATCCTAAACATATATGCACCCAAAACAGGAGCACTGGCATTTATAAAGCAACTACTAAGTAAACTAAAAAAATATTGACTCTAACCCTATTATAGCAGGGGACTTAAATACCTCACTAACAGCTCTAGATAGATCAATGAGGCAAAATATCAACAAGGAGCTCCAGAACCTAAACTTGACACTCGACCAAATGGACTTAAAAGATTCCTACAGATTATTCCACCCAACAACCACAGAATATACATTCTACTCATCACCACATGGAACGTACTCTTAGATTGATATCATCCTTGGTCATAAATCAAGCATAAACAAATTCCATAAGGTTGAAAATGTGTCATGTACATTCTGAGACCAAAGTAGGATAAAAATAAATATCAACACCAACAAAATTTTCCCAAAGTCCACAAAGACCAAATGGACACTAGACAGCATGATATTGAACAACTACTGGGTCAACACTTAAATCAAAGCAGAACTTAAACGATTCCTGGAAACAAATGAAAATGAAGAAGCATCTTACCAAAACCTCTGGGATGTCATGAAAACAGTTCTAAGGGGGGAATTTATATAACTACAAGCAAACATCAAGAAAACAAAAATATCACAAGTGGAGAGCCTATCAAATCACCTAAGGGGGCTGCAAGAGAAGACTACCAAAATCCCAACTTTAGCAGAAGAATCTAAATAACCAACATAAGAGCCCAAATATGTGACATAGAAGACAAAAATATCATAGAAAACATCAGCAAAACAAAAAGCTGGTTCTTTGAAAGAATTAACAAGATTGATGGACCCCTAGGCAGAATGACCAAGAAAAAGAGAAAACACCCAAATAAACACAATCAGAAATACAAAAAATCAAATCACAACTGACCCTGAAGAAATGCAAAAGATTATCAGAGATTTCTTTGTATACCTATATGAAAACAAACTTGATAACCTAAATGAAATGGAGGACTTTCTGACATCACACAACACTCTCAGGTTGAAACAAGAAGACATTGAGACACTAAATAGATCAATATCAACCCAGGAAATTGATGCTGTCATATGATAACTACCTACAAATAAAAGCCCTGGACCAGATTGCTTCCCAGCAGAATTCTACAAAACATACAAGGAGGAGCTGATACCAATCCTATTGAAAGTATTCCAGACAATTGAGAAAGATGGAATTCTCCCTAAATCATTTTACAAAACTAACATCACACTGATACCCAAACCAGGTAAAGATGCAAGAAAAAAGAGAACTACATGCCAATATCCCTTATGAACATAGATGCAAAAATCCTCAACAAGATTCTAGCAAATTGGATCCAAAAATACATCTTAAAAATCATCCACCATGACCAAGTTGGCTTCATCCCCAGAATGCAGGGCTGGTTCAACATTCACAAGACCATAAATGTAATTAAATACATCAACAGATATAAAAACAAGAACCACATGATTATATCATTAGATACAAAAAAAGCTTTTGATAAAATCCAGCATCCCTTCTTGATAAAAACCCTCAAACACCTAGGTATAGAAAGAACATACCTCAAAATAGTAAGTGCCATCTACGATAAACCCACAGCTAACATACTGCTAAATGGACAGAAACTGGAAACATTTCCCCTGATAACTGGAATAAGCCAAGGCTGCCCATTCTAACCCCTCTTGTTCAGCATTGTGTTGGAAGTCCTAGCTAGGGCAATTAGACAAGAGCAGGAAATCAGGGGTATCCAATAGGAAAGAGGAAGTCAAGTTATCCCTCTTTAATGATGATATGATCCTATACCTTGAAAATCCAAGATAATCTCTCAAAAACCTGCTTGCACTGATAAAGGACTTTGGCAAAGTCTTTGGGTACAAAATAAACGTGCAAAAGACAGTTGCATTCCTATACGCCAAACAACAAGCAGGCAGAGACCCAAATAAAAAGCACAATCCCATTCACAATAACCACAAAAAAAAAAAAAAAAAGAAAGAGTGAAGAAAAGAAAAGAAAAAAAGAAAAAAAAAAAAGAAAAGAAAGAAATACCTTGGCATCTTCCTAACTAGAGAAGTGAAACGCTTTTATAATGATAATTACAAAATACTGCTCATAGAAATCTAAGAAGACACAAACAAATGGAAAAATATTCCATGTTCATGGATGGGAAGAATCAACATTGTTAAAATGTCCATCCTGCCAAAGGCAATCTACAGATTCAACACAATCCCCATTAAGTTGCCAACATCATTCTCAGACCTGGAAATGACAATACAGAAATTCATATGTAAACATAAATGACCACGAATAGCCCAAACAATCCCTAGTAAAAGAAACAAAGCAGGAAGTATCATATTTCCAGACTTCAAACTTTCCTATAAAACTACAGTAATCAACTGCCTGGTATTGATACAAGAACAGAAACATAGACCAATGGAACAGGATAGAGATTCTGGAAACAAAGCCTCAATTTCTCAACCAACTCATCTTTGACAAAGCCTCCAACAATAACCACTGGGGAGAGAAGAACCTATTCAATAAATGGTGCTGGGAAAACTGGTTGATCTTATGTAGAAGATTGAAACAGGACCCCCTACCTATCACCATACACAAAAATTAATTCTAAATGGATCAAAAACCTAAACGTAAAACCTCAAACTATAAGAATCTTAGAAAATGCAGGAGACACCCTTATGGAAATTGGAACTGGCAACCAATTCCTATTCAGAACCCTAAATGCCCATACCTTAAGAAATAAGTTAGACAAATAAGTTAGTCATCAAACTAACGAGCTTCTGCGAATCAAAAGAAAACACCAAGAGAACAGGGAGACAGACCACAGAGTGGGAAAAAATATTTTCCAACTGTATATCTGACAAAGGTCTAACATCTAGGATCTACAAGGAACTCAAATGCGCTGAAAGGAAAAAAACAAGCCGCCCCATTAAAAAGTGGGCAAAAGATATTAATAGACAGTTCTCAAAAAAAGATATACGGGCAGCCAACAGACACCTGAAAAAGTACTCAGCCTCATTCATCAACAGAGAAATACAAATCAAAACCACAGTGAGATACCACCTAACCCCAGTAAGAATGGCCATCATTAATAAAACAAACAACAACAGATGCTGGTGAGGATGCAGAGAAAAAGGAATGCTTTTGCAATGCTGGTGGGAATGCAAACTAGTGCAACCTCTTTGGATGACAGTGTGGCAATTTCTGAAAGAACTAGAAATTGACCTTCCATATGACCCAGCAATTCCCTTATTGGGAATATACCCAGAGTAACTCAAATCATTCTACAAAAAAGATACCTGTACATGCAGGTTGGTTGCAGCTCTAGTCACAATAGCAAAAACATGGTGCCAACATGCTGCTCATTGAAGTTGGACTGGATTTTAAAAGTGTGATACATATACACAATGGAATATTATGCAGTTGTAAGGAAGGACAAACATACGGACTTCGCAGCAACTTGGATGGATATAGAGTTTATCATACTCAGTGATCTATCACAAAAACAAAGATCAGAGTACCACGTATTCTCACTCATAAGTGGACCTTGAATACTTACTATAATATTATAAGAAAGGGATTGGCAGTAGTGAGGAACTGCTAGGTGTAGGGGAATGGGATTGGCAGTTGAAGGAAACTTCCAGGGGAAGTGGGGGCACACCTCATCAACAAGGATATCTGCATAATGGACATTTGTATACCTAACCCTAAATTGTACCCCACATCTTTAAAATTAAAAAAAAGGAAGCACACAGGCAGGAAATGCACGACCCATGCTTAGGTCATCATCGCTGCTGACAGGTCTGTGTTGTGTTGCCAAATTATTTTTTTCAAATTCTTTCAGATATTTGCAGTGCTTTCTTGTGGAAGAGGGATTCAACCTGCTTTAAATGACTTCAAAGGGCAGAACTCAGGCCACTTGGTAGAAGTGAGAGGGAAGTAAATTTCAGGTTAGAGTTTTCTAATAACTAAAGTTGTTAAGAATGAAAAAGGGAGCTATATTTAAAAAATAATGAGCTTCCTAACACAAAGTATGCAAATAAAAAAAATGAGTAGATCTCAGGAATGTTTTAAAAGGATTTCTTCCACCATTAAGTTTAGTATAATTTCTGGTACAGTGTTTAGTGATAATCTAATCTGATAAAACACAAGCAATCTATTTAGAAAAGGAGACAGAGATACGATTATTGAAAAGGGCAATAGAGAAAAAGATTGTATTGTCATTATATAATCATGTGCTGATATGTATAGTCCATAATACTAGGAAATATGTCAGGGTGTAATAAACAACTATTAAAATACCCTACACTGTATGTAGGAACAAATTTGAATTAAGAAGGAAGAGACTGAAGAGGATTGGAGTCATCAGGAAAGGCCTCATGGGGTGGCCTGTTCTTTAACATGGGAATGGGTAGAGTGAGGGAATGGGTAGAATTCCCTCCAGGGAGGGCTGTGCAGGAGTATCAGCTGGAGGAGGCAGGCTGCTGTAAGCCTGGCCCACGGGGGGTGTCAGGAAGAGGCAGAGTGATTGGGCTCACTCAGGCTCTCTGTGTGTGCTTTGCACAGAGATGATGGGAGCAATCAATGGTCATTTGAGAGAATGACACGCACTTAAGTCCCTCTCGCCTGAAATCCTACAGCATCCCCGAGTTCCGTTGACCTGTGAACTGAGAAACCTGGGAGTCCCAGCTGGGTCCCTAACTAACTGTTTTGTCATGACTTATCACTTAATCAACCTGAGCCTTGTTTTCCTCAATTACAAGCCAAGAGGGTTGGTTAAATCAGGGCTTCTCAAACTTTAATGTGCAAATGGGGATGTTGTTAAAATGAAGCCTTGATTTCAAAGGTCTGCTTAGGGCTTTAGGTTCTGCATTGCTATCGTGTTCCCAGGCGATGCTGATGCTGCTGGTTGGCAGACCCAACTAAGTAGTAAGGGGTTGGACGAGTCAGGTGCCTCCACTGTATACACATTATGAAATCTAGATTTAATTATGTTCTCATGCTTTTTTCATACTTGTTTCCTTTTTAGGTTATTAGATTGAGACATGTCTAGCACAGACTTTAATCCATAGTCTGTAACATTCGTTTATTAACATAAAGTCTCTCCCTTGGACACTGTGTTTTCCTTAGAAATGCAGTCATAGCTGGGCTCGGTGGCTCAGCCTGTAATCCCGTGCCTTGGGAGGCTGAGGTGAGTGGATTGCCTGAGCCCACGGGTTTGAGACCCGCCTGGGCAGGCGAGACCTCATCTCTACAATAAATAAAAAATTAGCTGGGTGTGGTAGCGCACTCCTGTAGTTCCACCTACTTGGAAGGCTGAGGTGGAAGGATCGCCGGAGCCCAGCAGGTCGAGGCTGCGGTGGCCGGGAGCAGCCACTGCACTCCAGTCTGGGCGACAGAGTGAGACTCCAACTCAAAAAAAAGAGAAATGCAGTCATTTTGTTTGTTCAGTCCCACATTTCAAACATGCAATGTAGGCTCAGCAAATCTAATAAAACTGAAAGAAAAATCTTAATACTTTCCTAGATCTCTTCTCTAGACTTAAGACTCCTGTTTCTCCAGTAAGAAAGGAAGTAATGTGCTGTTTAAATATCTGATTGTTGTGTTGCTTTAGGGAAAAACAATTAGATTGCCTGCCATGTGCTGAGTAGATGGAATGAAGGTCTCATTCCATTAACACTCATTCCATGAGTCATTGTAAATTCTTGACAGTATGCCAATAAACCCCAGGTAATTCACCAAAATTGCCACTGGTCGCATTTTGCCTCTGCAGGTAACCAGCAATGCTGTAATCACTTATTTCACAAAGAAAATGAGGTTGCCTGGTTTATTATTTATACTACCAATTTGTTTTTATATTTTTATTGTTCCTTTTATTATAAGGCAGATTGGTCTCTGTTAAAGGATTGAGAAAGAGGAGATATTAAAGTTTCCCAAATGGAATGTAAGACTATTAATATCGGAAATAGTATTATTATTTTTTTGGACTGACGGTAATAATTTAGAGATGTTTACCTTGAAAATACACACACTGGATTACTCAAGATTTTTACCAGATTTAAATTGGCTTCCAGCACAAGGTTTATAAAGGTACTAAGATTCCTTCCAGTTCTAAAACACTATAGCCACACACACTCTGACCAAGAGGAATGTGCACACAGGACAATTTGGTGAATGAGGTGACATGAGGCTTGCTGCATGCCACCTAAATATAAGGCAATATTATCAAAAAGGAGGAAAGAAGAGGGAATATCAGATACAAAGGCCTTTCCATCAAAGTAATCTAACAGCCCAGTGATACAAGTCTATTGCACAAATTTGGTATGAAACCTTTGCTAATCAGATAAACCCATTACAACAATCTAATAGCATGTCAATATAATGCCAAACTTGTTCTGTAAGAAATAGGCTGTCTGTACTCAAGCCATATTTAAGAATTACTCCATAGATTAGGAAAAACTTACTTGAGTTACTGGACATTAGGTTAAGCATCAGAAGTCCATATTTAACTCGTTTAGGCAAAGAGGGTATTTCACATAATGATCCTGGGGCAGCTCAATGATCCGTAGTCATTGAAAGAGGAGAAAGACAACCAAATCACCAGCCAGGAAGGAAGGAATGCAGCAGGGCCTCAGGAAACTTCAAAACAGAAACTCTGGCTGGCCAAGACTTGCTCTCTCCTTTTGCTTTTTACTTCTCTTGGTGCTGGCTCTATTTTCTCCCATTGTAGACTAACTTTCTCTGCTTGACAGTTAGTAGGCCTGTTGACACCTTGCATGGGAGTTTCCCTCTCATAACTCTCTCCGCTAGAGAACTGGACTAACTCTCCATCCCAGATCCATTTCTAAAAACACTGGGAAGAACTCTGATTGGCTGTGTCAGGTGGCTTCTCACCCTTGGACCCAAAGTCGTGACTAGAAGGGCAGGATCCTATGAGAACATGCCAGATCCTGTAGCCATGTGGTTGGAGTTCGTAATTCACTCCCAGGCGGTGAATTCCACAATAAGGGAGGAATACATTTGCCCAAAGATGGAGGTGAATGGCTGGGCAAGGACTCTAGTTTGGAGTAGCATCCTATCTTTGCTTTAATTCTCCTTGTCCCACCCTACTGGTTATAAACCCAAGATTGGGAAATCTGGACTAGATTTTCTATCATCCCATCATATGAGCTGCAGAGGCTTTGCTCTCTTTGCTCCTTAGAAAATAAAACTGCTTGTGTTTCCTGAGCCCTACACTTGCCTGTGTGGTGGGTCTGTTCTGCTTCTGTAAGAGACTTCCTGACTTACAGAAGGAAAGGGAAGGGGTATTCTGACAGATGGTATTTGCAGTAGGTGCAGAAGAAGATCTGAGTCTCCTAATATAAGTCCCCTTTCTACTCCTCCTTCCTCTTTGCCCTCACCAGCCAAGGAACATGTGTGGTCCTCATAAGTAGACTGCAAGCCACCCAGGAGGCAGGAACAATAGCATGTGTGTCTTTAAATCCTGGGAATCTCTGAATACAGTTCTTATATAGCATGAAACTGTAACAGTTATCTGTGGATTTGATGTTAGTTTAAGCGAAGTTTAACCTGTATGAAAATGTAGGATCTATAAGGAACTCAAATGTGCTGAAAAGAAAAAAACAAACAGCCCCATTACGAAGTGAGTAAAATATAGGAATAGACACTTCTCAAAAGAAGACATGTGAGCAGCCAACAAATACATGAAAAACTGCTCAGCCTCACTAATCATCAAAGAAATGCAAATTAAAACCACACTGAGATACCACCTAATTCTAGTCAGGATGGCCATCATCAATAACTCAAAAGTCAGATGCTGGAGGGGGTGCGGGGAAAAGGGAACATTTCTACACTGTTGGGAGTGTAAACTAATACAAACTCTGTGGAAAACAGTTTGGTAATTCCTAAAAGATCTAAAAATTGACCTCCATATGGCCCTGCAATCCTCCTACTGGGAATATACCCAGAGGAACACAAATCACTCTATGAAAAAGATACCTGCACACATATGTTTATTGCAGCATTGTTAACAATAGCAAAAATGTGGAACCAACCAAGCTGCCCATCGAAAGAGGACTGGATTAAAAAAAATGCAGTACATATACGTGGTGGAATATTATGCAGCCATAAAGAAGGACAAAATTATAAACTTCACAGCAACTTGGATGGACTTAGAGTCTATAATACTGAGTGATCTATCACAGAAACAAAGAAACAAGTATCACATGTTCTCACTCATAAGCGGATCTTGAACTATTATTGTAGTACTATAAGAAAAGGATTGGCAGTAGTGGGAAACTGCTAGGGGAGGATGGGGCAGGAATGGCAGTAGTGGGAAACTAGGGGGAGGAGGCACACCTCATCAACAAGGTACCTGCATAATGAACATTTGTAAACCTAATCCTGAATTGTACCCAATATCTTTAAAATTAAAAATTAAAAAAAAAAAAGAAAATGTTAGCGATGTAGCCAGAGCTACATTATCATTTCAAACTTAAGTGTTTTGTATCCAGTATGCATGTTGCTATTGTTTTCAAGTGTAAATAAGAGGTCAAAGTTCTACTGGTAATTCTATTATAGATCTACAACAGCTACAGATGTATAATACTTTTCTTAAAGACATATCTATAGCAATTTTAATTATTCACCAACAATGAATGAACCTGGTCCCTGCTTAAGAAATGCAAGATTTGTATGATTCAAGCATATTATCTCTTACAAGCAGAAACTAATGAGCCTTGTGAAGGTAATAGACTCTAGGAATAGAACCAGAATTCAAATAAATGTCTTCATTAGTCTTACTTGTCTCCTGATGATAGATAAGTTGAATCTGTAGCTGGACAAATGTCCATATTTGAGCTTCTTTAAAACATAGGGGTTATATTTTCATAGAAAACTTTGTAGTAAGTAGATTATGTTATCATTTTTTTGTAGAAAAGAATTTGCTTCTGATGTTATAATGAAGATTATTACAGATACTTTGCATTTTTCCCAAATGGAAATCTATCAATTTTTTGTCTGATTTTGTAGCTAACACATTCCCATTGTAGGAGATTTAAACAATTCAGAGATGAATATTAAATTCAAATAATTGAAAATCCTCCTATTCTTATTTCTTGGAAATAATCACTGTTAACAATTTGATTCATATTTACTTATATTATTTAACAAGACTTTGTACAGCAATTTCTATGTGCCAAGCTCTTATCCAACTGCTTTACAGTTACATCTCATTTAATCCTCATGACAACCATATGAGGTAGGTATTATTATTTTCCTATTTATAGAGGAGGAACTGGAGTGTCAGAGGTGTTAATAATTTGCACAAAGGTGCATAGTCATACATGGCAGAGTTGGGATTATACACAGGCCATCTGACTCCAGAGTCCCTGCTCTTTCTTATGTACCAGGCCTCTACATACCCTTCTAGGTCTCTCTTTATGCATATAATAATAATAATAATAAATAAGCACTATATATATATGTATATATATATACATATATATATATATATTAATGTTTCCGAGGTCACCTGCCTCCTGAGGTCCACCTTGCCTTTATTTTTTTTTTTTTGCTTTTTTTTTTGCTTTTTTTTTTTTTTTTTTTCATTAATCAGTAGTTTTTATTATGGTTTTGTGGGGTACAGTTAAGGGTAGGTGTACAATGACGTTTCATTCAGGCATCCTGTAGATAAGAAGTGTTTTCCCATCCCCCGACAGATATTTGCTACTGTTAATCCCATCCCCCTCCCCCCCGTAGGTTCCCAGTACC
>NW_007043444.1:100065-134260 GCF_000164805.1 Carlito syrichta | reverse complement strand
TAAATACTATTGTATTTTTATAGTGTAACTTTTACATCCAAATAGTTGTCCAATCAGTATTTGCCCTAAATTTATAATTGGTGTTTATTAGTATTTCATTTTTGCATTTTTATTGTTTTAATTATTTTACATAGTGTCTCTCTTGATTTTAGTTGGCATATAAAGATTAATACAGTATAATAGATAAGTTTAAAATGAATGAGAATGAGAAAATGAGGAAAAAAGTTAAAATAAGACAGATAAATATGTGAGTTTAGTATACAAATTGTATGTAATAAATAAAAAGATCCATCTAAAATTGATCACAAATTTAGTAAGAAATTGTTTGGTGGACGATTTGAGAAGGAACTATAATATGGTCAGTTATTAAATTCACAGTACCATTAAAATTATCATCCCAACTATCTATACTCACATACACATTCAATCCTAGTTTATCAAGAAAATCACAAGTGTGTTTTCTGAAAAACAAACTATGATTAAAATGCAACTCTTTGTTATTATAGACAGTGATTGACATCAAATTTTACTTGTCATCACCATCAGGTGAGGGAGTTTGTCTGTCTTGTTCACACTTGTATTCCCAGCACTTTTAACTATGACTGTAACATTAACTATGTCTTGAATTAATGAATTAATAAAAACGTCTGTTAGTGTTTGACATTAAGTAGTTTAACCGGCTAAGGATACATGATAATACTTCTTTTTAAAAAATGAAACCTATAGAAGTTCTAGTATGACTAGCCATGAGATAATGCGGTAACTGAGTAGCGTTTTTCTAGAAAGTGATAGATAGATAGTACTACTTTAAACTAATTGCTAACTGTATTTTGTAAAATGTCTTGTCTAACAAGATCTTTGGTGAATAGAATTAGGAAGTACTTGGTTGGTTAGTATTATGTTTCTTTCCAAAAGAAAATATCATTTCACTTAATTTTTTTGTAACTTCATGTTCCAATATCTTATCTGAGTTGAATTTAGAACACTCATTGGACTTTCTATTATTTACTTGGTAACTGTTTTTAAATGTAATGCTTCTTCTCCCAGATAAATCATAATAGTAAGATTATTTTTCATCTTATTTCACATATTATACTTTCTGATTTTTTTATTTTCTTTCTATTAGCTAGATTTATTATCTACTGATTTAGAAGTTAATGTAAACTGTGTCAGTTCTTCTGGTGGTTGTCATTTACACTCTTTTACACAGATTTTCACATATATTTACCTTTATTGATTTGTAGGATTAATATCTATAAAGTGTTTCTTCTTCAGTACTTTATAAATATGTATTCCTTTCTTTTTCTTGTATTCAATGCTAATAGTGAACATTCTGATACCAATCAAGTGGTTCTATCTGTACGAGAGATTTTAGAATTATCTTTTTGTCTTTGGTGTTCTTAAATGTCACTGTAATGTAGCTATAGACATATTATACATAATTATGACTCTATTAATGGTTTATGTCTAAGGTCAGTAGTCTGTTATACTAGTGTATCCATCTGTTCAGGCTGTCAAAACAAAATACCATAGACTGAGTGACTTTAGCAACAGATTTTCTCACAGTCCTGGAAGCTAGTAACTCAAGTTCAAGATTCTAGCAAATTCACTTTCTGTGGGAGCACTTCTCCGGGTTTAGAGACTGCCACCTTCTGACTGTGTCTTCCCATGGACTTTCCTTGGTACCTGTGCATAGAGAGAGGGAGTCAACTTTCTGAAGTCTCTTCTTATAAAAATACTTATCCTATCAGATCTGGACCTTGTCCTTATAATCTCATTTAACCTTGATTGCTTCCTTAGAAGCTCCATCTCAAATACAGCCACAATGGGCATCAGGGCTTCAACATACATATCTGTAAGGGGACACAAATACTCAGTCTATAATAACATTTTTAAAAATCTCTCCCTTCCTCCTTCTCTTCCCTTCTCTTCTCTTCTCTTCCCTTCTCTTCCCTTCCCTTCCCTTCCCTCCCTCTCCCCCCATCCCTATCCCTATCCCTATCCCTGTCTCTCTCTCTCCTCCTTTCCCTTCTCCTTTCTTTTTCATTATGACTCATTTTCTTTTTCTTGGACTCCTACTATACAGCATTTTAATTTCTAAACTCCTTATCTCTTTAACTTGGTTTTATATTTTTAACCTCTTTACCATTTCCTGTTTTCTTCAAGTTTTGTGAACTTGATCTTCCAACTAGTTATTCATCAGTTCTGTTTTTTGAGTGATGTATCTTATTTGTGGGTGTTTTAATTCTATTACTGTATTTTAAAGTTATCGTTTTTATTTGAATAAGTTTCTCTTCTTTCTTCACTTTGGTATTCTAATTTCTAACATTATTTTATGCTTATTTTCTAACATTTGTTCAATTCCATTAATTCTGCTACAGAAAGATTTTATTATTGTTTGTCATCTTTCTTTTATAGCAACAAGTATTGCTCTTAACTGTGCTGTGTAATCACCAGGAAAGTTTAAAAAACTAAAGTCTGGATACCATTGCTATGATATTTATATAATTGATCTGTGATGCTGCCGCTTTTGTTTTATGATTTTTTTTAAGTAGCTCAGTTCTCCTAGCCAGCTGATATTCATTAACAATGTCTATAATGATTGTCTTTCTCTTTTAGGTCAGGATTGGGTGGGGGCATGTTAATTGGGTACTTGGTTAATATGCATAAGGGAAGATGAGAAGACTAGGTTGGCTGTACCTGCCTGCTGATCTTAGGAAAGGGACAACGAGGGAGCACAATAAAAGGGAGCTCCTAGCCGTGCTCGGTGGCTCAGCCTGTAATCCTGCGCATTTGGGAGGCTGAGGTGAGTGGATTGCCTGAGCCCGCGGGTTCGAGACCCACCTGGGCAGCGAGACCTCATCTCTACAATAAATCAAAAAATCAGCCGGGCATGGTAGCGCGTGCCTGTAATTCCGGCTACTCGGAAGGCTGAGGCAGAAGGATTGCCAGAGCCCAGCAGGTCGAGGCTGCGATGGCTGGGAGCAGTCCCTGCACTCCAATCTGGGCGACGGAGTGAGACCCCAACTCAAAAAAAGAAAAGGGAGCTCCTAGGTACCACAGAACCATTGCTGTGCTCTCTGTTGCTGTCCTTTTCTCTGCTGGCCAATACATCTGATAAGGAATTTACCATTAAATTCTTAGAAATAAGAAGCTTTGGGAGAAATCCATCTCCTTAGATTGCAATTCACCATATCTGAGGAATGAGTGTGAGAGAGGAGGAAAAGTGGATACTGCTGTTTATTGCATGGGTACCACATCTAATCAAGTATAGCTTTTAACCTGCCTAGGGTAGGTTAACACATGAAGCAGGTGTTACTATAGAGCACTCTCGCAAAGAAAAAGACGATGATTTATTCCAGTACTGAGAGAGAATTTAAGCATCTTCCTCAAAACAGGGATTTTCAAACATGAGTGTGCATAAGAATCAACTATAAGACTTGTTAAACACAGATTGCTGGGCCCTAACCCCAGAGTTTTTGCAGCAGTACAGTCTGGGTCAGGGTTATAAAATTTGCATTTCTTATAAGTACTCCTCTGATACTAATATTGCTTGTCAAGAGACTACACTTAGAAAATCATTGCCTACATGGGCTACATTCTTCCCCATTCCTGCACCTAGGGACATACAATCTTTTTCACAATAGCTCTTTTTTTAATCTAGGTGTTTCTTATATTTATTCACATTTTTTAATTTTTATGTTTTAATTTAATTTTATATTGCTTTAGTTGTTAATTCCTATGCACATGCTTTTTTCTGACTTTTGTAAATTCCTTAAGGTTGACTTTCAAGAAAGAACCAGGGGCCTATCTTATTTTCACTCTCAATAAAAACAAGAAGCTCCCCCATGACTTTTTATTATAATTTTGAATGTTGTTTATGTTTTTAAAAGTTACATACATTGTGGAAGTTATGAGTAACTCAAAAACTTTAAAGATAAAATTTCCCTATAATTCCTCGACTTTAAGATAGCAACCCCTAATTTTCTGTTTTTAAATCCTTCCAGTCTCTCTTTGCAAAAATATTTGATTACTTACCATATTGTAGATCATGTGCTAGGAGTTTTGACATGAGTGTACATAGATTTTTTTTTAACATTGTGTAACAAATATTAGAAAGAATTTTGAATGAAAACTCTGAGAAAACTCTGAATATGACTTGTGTTCTACTCAATAAAAACTTTGTCTTAAAGTTTTCCTTAAATGCAGAGCTTTGAAAAAGACTAATATGGTTGTAATTGGATGTACAGTCCAGGGTTTTAAGTATGGGGCTTAGGAAATTCAAAATTATGCTATAAAATCAAAACTAAATATCAAGAGCAAAACGGTTTTATTCATTCTTGAACTAAATGATCTGTTGATACGTTTGACTCTTGTAATGTAAATTTTAACAGTGTCTATTATCTTTTACTTAAACTTACTTATTCAAATTGTAGAATCATTCATGTCTGCATTCCTTAGGTAGAAAAAAACTATTTAAGATGTGTGCTTGAGTAGCGGTTGTTACTATCATGCTTACTGGTCGTAATAATGCCATACTCCTGAAACACTAGAATCCACCAGGCTTACACCACTAATAAGTGATTCCTGAACACATATAAGTAGCGTAGCTACATAGCTTGAAGCAGTAGAAGGAGTACTATTTAATGATTGTTTGTCTCTCTCATTTACCACCTGTCTTCTTTCATGGTATAGCAACTTTTGGAATAAGCATTACATGGAACTTAGCTGGAGCCAGCTATTTGGCAATAGATTAACGCATGGCCTATGCAAAAAGGCACTGACTTTTAAGTACAATTTACACTATTCTAAATGCTAAATAATAATAACAATATTAACTGATAGCATTTATCATACACTACTCTATTAGAAGTACTATGTTGGCTGAGTGCGGTGGCTCAAGCCTGTAATCCCAGAACTTTGAGAGGCCGAAGCGAGAGTATTGCCTGAGTCCAGGGATTCAAGACCAGCCTGGGCAACTTGGTGAGACCTGGTCTCTACAATATATCAAAACATTAGCCAGGCATGGTAGCGTGCCTGTAGCTCTGGCTACTTGGAAGGCTGAGTTGGAAGGAACGCCTGAGCCCAGCAGGTCAACGCTGGGGTGGCCGTGAGCATGCCACTGCACTCTAGCCTGGGTGACAGAGTGAGACTCTGACTCAAAAAAACAAAATAAATAAATAAAAGAAGAAGAACTATGTTGTATGCTTTCTTTGCTTTATCTTCTGTAATACTTATAACATAATAGAGTAGACCTATTACTAAAGTAAAGGTTATATACTTGAGTTAGTCCATTATTTTTTTTATTTAACAATTATTTATTAAGAGTCTAGAATTTACTAGAAAATGTTTGAAGAACTCAGATCCTGAGTTAGAGACATTTTCTTGAAGCTTACATACCAATGGACTGAAAGAAAACATACAGAAGCGATTAATAAATAATCCAGTTAATTATAGCTTATGAAAAGTGCTTTGAAGGTAGTATATATGATAAAGTGGAAAAAAGAGGTATGGTTAGAGAAGACCTCTTCTAAGAGGTCATATTTAAACTAAGATTTAAATGGTGAAAAATGCTAGTCACATGGTCACCAGTGTCCCAGGTGATCAAGTAAGGCCTTGAAATTAGAATGAACTTGTCATGTTTAATTCCACTGTGATTAAAGAACACACTTCCTTTGATTTCAGTTCTTCTTTTTATTATTATTATTATTACAGTTAATAAAAGTTTCTATTTTGGTGACTGTTCTATGTATACCTGTGAGGAAAATGTGCTCTACTGCTGTAGGGTACTCTGTGACAATTAGCTACACTTGATTGATGATGTTTCTCAATTCTTTTATATATTTGTTGATTGCCTTAACAGTTATTATATCAGTTATTGAGAAAAGAGTACTAAGTCTTAAGCTATAATGGTGATTTTTTTCCTCTTGTTCTTTTGGTTCTATCAGTCTTTGCCTCATGTATTTTGAAGGTCTGTTTTTGGGTACAGAAACACTTAGGATTAGTATGTTTTAGTGGCGTGTTGACCGTTTTTTTTATTGTATAAAGTTTTTTCTTTATCCCAGGTAATATTTCTTGTTCTGAAGGCTGTTTTCTCTAACATTAACATATAGCTACTTTAGCTATTTTTTATTAGTTGTTGCATAGTATATATATTTTTGTCATCCATTTACTTTTAATCTTATTGTATGTAGAGCTGTTATAGATAGATAAATATAGGTTTTTAAATAATTTATTCTTGAAATTATTCCTGACAATCGATAAGCTTAAGTTATTTACATTTAAGATAATTATCAGTGTGTATAAATTTAAGTCTACCATTTACTACTTGTTTCCTAACTTTTCCCTCTATTTTTCATTCTTCTGTTTCTCTTTGGCTGTTTTCCTTTGGATTAAACAATTTTTAGTATTCCATTTTAGTTTATGTATTGAGGTTTAGAAAATATCACTTTGTGTGATATGTTTAGTGGTTTTTCTGTGTATATTATGACACATATGATTATTTTTTAACATTTTACTTAGAATTAACATTTAACTACTTTAAAGCATAAGCAGAAAACAACCAAAATATAGGTACATTCACTCTTTCTTTTATGTTGTAGTTTTTATATATTATGCCCACATATATTGAACATCTCATTAAATGTTATAATTTTTTTATTTCAATTATCATGCATATTTAAAGAACTGAGGGAAAAATAGTTTGTATATTTAAAGAGATATTTACCATTTCTGTTACTCTTCCTTTATTCTTGGTGTTACAGGCTTCTTACTGATGACTAATGCTCTTAGTTTATTTTCATCTGAGAATAACTTTATTTCACTTTCAGTTCTAAAAAATATTTTTACTGAATAAAGAATATTGAATGTAGAATTAGTTTTTCAATCACTTTAAAAATGTTCCACTTCCTCTTGACTGCTGTGATTTCTGATATCAATTATACAGTATTCAAACAGTTTTCTCCATTTGTCATGAGTTTCTGGCTGCATTCAATATTTTTTTCTTAATTTTTAGTTTCAGAAATTTGATTATGATATGCCCGTGTGTGAATTTTTTTAGCGAATTTTTCTTGGAGTTTCTCGAGCCTCCTGTTGTTTCTGTAAGTTTATGTCTGTCACCAAATTAAAGAAGTTTCCAGTTATTTTACTTCAGATATTTTTTCATACTACATACGCTTTTCTTTCCTTCTGAGACTAAGATGACACCAATGTAGGCCAATTGACATTGTCACACAGGACTCTGAGGCTCTGTTCATTTTTTTCCAATCTCTCTTTACTCTCTTCTTTCAAATAGTGAATATCTCATGATATATCTTCAACCTATTTAGTTCATCCAGTGAGTTTTCTATTTAGACTGTCATATTGTTCAGTTCTAAAATTTCCATTTAGTTAGTATATGCTATCTCTTTGCTGAGACTTTCTATTTTTCTATTCATTACATGAGTGTTTGCCCTTGCCTATTGGAGCATGGTTATAATACATCTTTAATATCTTTATCTGATAAATACAACAATATTGTCATCTTGGTTGTGATATTTTTTATTGTCTTTTTCTTTAAGAGTTAAGATAAGATTGCCCTGGCTTACCATATGTCATATATCTTGGGAATTTTGAATATTGCTTTATGAGACTCTGACTCTTATTTAAGTAATGAGAAGAGAGTTGATTTCTTCTTTTAATAGGCAATCAGCCTGTTCAGGTTTATGGAAAAAACTGTAATTTCCCTTCTTTTGATTCTGATACTAATGTCAGCACAGTTTCTTAAAATGTTTGCAATGCTACTTGAATCAGTTTGTGTGTACATTTTCAAGTAGCCATTCTAGGCCTGGGTTACTCTCTTTATTGTAGCTTAATTTTCAAATCCTTATTATCCTATTTATGGTCAGATCCTTACACGTTCAGTTCAGAGTTTATCTCAGAATAAACATTATGGAATTTCTCTCTCTCTCTCTCTCACTTTCTCTCCCCCTCTCTTTACAGCTCCCTCCTCTCTACAATCTCCATAATACTTCTCAGTTTCCTGAAATCTTCTTTCAAGATTCTCCTGTCAGATATCTGTTCTTGCATTTACTTCTCATAAGTGAGTCTCCGTTTGGAGCCAAAGACTGGAAAAATAGCAAGAGATAGAAACATAGATCTTCCTATGTACTTGGGATCATGACTCCCCTGTTGAAAAGAAAATTTTCCTCCCCAGTTTTAAGTACCTGTTTAATGACCATTGCTACGGCTTCTGCTGTAGAATTCCCTAAAGGCTAGAGTGCAGGAGATAATGGAAGAGAGAAAGAAAAATAGCCCCTGGGATTTCTCCCACTCTCTTTTCATTTTGGAAGTCTGAAACTCTTGGAGCTCCTCTATCTTCAGTATATATTTTGTGCGGTCGTTGCATCCTGGCCAGGCAATACAAGGGAGAATGGTAAATTCACCATCAGTTTAGTGATACTTTGACATATTGTTTTGTTTCCCAGTTAGCCTGCTGTTATTTATTTTTTAAAGTCTGCAAGCATCTGTATTTAAAGTCTTGCATTCAGTGGAAGAAATCCCTGTACTAGAAAATTTTATTTTGGCCTGATTAAAAAAACAGAATTTACAAAGGTTACCAGAAAAAAGTGTGTGCTGGAGATTGAATAAAGGGAGTGTAGTTGGGGATTATAGACCAGGGCAAGATCATAAATAGAACGTGTTTGAGTTTTATCCTAATAACAATTAGTTGTCTCTGAAGGATTTTAATTAAGGCAGAGATATAATATTTACATCACAAACAGATCACTTGTACTGCTGTGTGGAAAATTAATTATACAAATTTAAGGTATTTGTTAGTGGCATAAACATCAAATATTATTTGCAGAAAGGAAAAACATTTCAGAGGTGGGGCAAATAATTTGCTAGTTGATTACACATAGGGAAAGTGGAAAGCAAAGAGATAAGGATGATGCTGACATTTTTAGGTTGAACTATTGGAACAGTGATAATAAAATTTACTGATATGAAAAAGATAGAGAAAAGGCAAGACTTGGCGCTAAATTTAAAGAGACTTTCGTTCTTTTGGAGGTGCTATATTTGACTTGCTCATCATAAAAGAGGGGACCCCCCAAAATTATGGATTTATCTTTTGGAAGGACAGTCTCTTGTAGTACACTTGGAATTTGTTCCTCCAGATCAGATGGTCAATGAAAGTTTTCATTTGGGAGTTTTGAGAAGGTTGCATTATGATTTGCAGAAGAAATATCCTAATGTAGAAGAAGTGGAACAAAAAATCGCAGAAGCACTAAAAGGTATCAAAATCGACAAGTTCAAAAACTGTTTTGAGCAGTGGAAAAGTGTCTCAATAGGTGTATTGCATCAAATGGAGAGGACATTGAAGGTGACTGTAGTTTAAACATGTAAGCATAAATACACAATTTTTTATAATTCTGTTCCAGTTTTTTGGGGTCCCCATTCGTACATCCAAGTGAGATGTCAGCTGGACAGTTGGATTCATTCTATTCCATTATCACAGATGCTACTGATGGTCAACTATCTTGGATATATTTGGCATGGAGTCACAGAAACCTATATGCTAGAATATGCATTAAAAACTCAAGTATATTTTTTTGTTTTGCACAGATACTCATGATCCTAGTAATTTTATGTGGCAATGCACACACACACAAAAATCCTATATTTTCCTTAAAGCTTTCAGGATCACATTTGATTGGCTGATTGGAGGTCATTATATATATGTCTGTGTGTGACAAATATATAATTCCTCATCCTTCATTTGGTCTTCTGGTCTCTAATAAGTAAGTATTATTCAGAAGGCCCATTTAATGAAAAATACTTGTGCTTTCTGAATCTTTTTATCATCTGAAATTTAGGACTTGAAGACCACCTGGATTTCTACTTGCTAACAAATTATGACAATCTTAAAATTCCTTATTACATCAGAATTATTAGTGTAAATCAGGATATATAGAGAGATAGTTTATATAGACACACCCACAATATACCTATATGTGCATATTCACACATTCACTGAAGTGAACAATATTGGAGGGCCCTATGCTTTTGACATTCTATCTGTATTTCTCAGGAGGTAGGCTGTAACAGGATCCATGTTTCTCCAGAAAATAAGAGACAGAAACAGAATGGTATCTAATTAAAATGTTTACAACATTTCTCATGAGATATAAGCCACTGACATTTTCCAGACTGCAAGCCAAGAAATGCTTAGGATTATACAAATGTACTTTGCAATCTACAGTTGCCATGCAGAGAAAATACAGCTTAGACACAGTTCAGGAAATATGGATTGGATAACCTTTCTTTAGAATTCAGAAATTAAAAGTGAGGTCCAATGAGGATTAATGATAAGTTGAGCAGCTTATCTCTTCTCAGAGTAAATCAAGAATCCATCTCCTTTGTTTCATTGACCAGATTCCTCTAGAATAAGTTTCTCTCATCTGTATCTGAGTCCACTCAAACCTCAGTGGCTTCCTTGTATCTCCTCTCTGTAGCTACTGGACTCTTTCCTCTGACTGTCAGAGTCTGGACTTCCTGCACTAACATATGTCCAAGATGTGAGCAATGGTGCTGGCCTCAGCTCTCTCAACAACCCATGCCACAATTCCTCATAATACCAGTCATTGGTGCATTCAAATGACAAATGTTTAATGAGTGACTACTTTGTTCCAGCACACTTAGAGTAATGGGATATATCAATAATAAAAACAGACAAGAACTCCTGTTCTTATGAAGCTTACATTCTGGTGGGTGGAGGAGAAAACCACGAATAAGAAATAATCAAGCTATGTAATTTTTTTGTGCTGATGAATACCATGAAGAAGATAAAACAAGCTAGGGGAGAAGGCAGTGCTCATGGGATGAGTAAATTGGGTCTTTACATTCAATTCGTCAGTATGGAGGAGGGCTGTACTTCCTTCTTTAAAGGATTCGTGTTGCCCTAGAATGGATTCCTTCACATATAGAAGCATGAGACCCCCAAATATTCCATTTATTTTCTATGGTCCATTTTTATTAGTCTAAAATAACTGTTTGTGGTATGACAAAGGAGAGTACACTTTGTCACTTCAGGCTTTCCTATATGCAATGAATATAGGTCTCTGCATTATTATGTAAGGCATCATCAGTTTCCTTCTTTCACTCTCTGAGCTTCAGACCATGCCCAGACATCTTTCAGTGCTTCTTCTAATAGAGATATCTATCTAATGTTTCCACCAATGATTTGTCCCCCAAATGCAACAGAACCTTTCTGAGGACAGGATAAATTCCTGTATATTGAACTAGACTTTGTTCTTAAGCAAAGTTCTATTTTTTACTAATCATTGTAAGTGGAAAAGTGGCAGTAGGCACATACCCCTTATACCGAGAAAGGAATCGCAGTAGGATGGAATAGAGGGGATATTTTATTATTTCAATGACATCAGCTAAAAGAATAGCTTAATGATTTGAAACTAAGGAAAGCATTTCAGATTTCTATTAAACTGAATTTTACCTAGGAAACGCACAGACACATTTAAAAGCTAATTATGAAATGTAGGCAAAGAGTGAATCTAAGAGAACATTCTTAACTATTATAAACTTCCAAAATCTATTGCTAAGGGTTGACTTTATGTGCCTGTTACTTTTGTTAGAAATATTTTCCAAAACTGTTTAAACATATTTATTCTTACCCTCTTTCCAGAAATATTCATAAAGCATAACTTCTGCATTTATTTTTTTATCTGTGATAATCACCACTCAGCTAACAGGCAATAGACACTCTTGTGGCCTTTCCACATGACCATTGCACAGCATTATATGTGCTCAAAAGCAGAATATAATGGTAATCACCTTGACAATTTACAATAGACCAAAGCAGAATGCTACATATGTAAAGCACTGCTTCTTGGGTATCAGTAGCAAGATGAGCACATGGAGCTGCTTTTGTTTTTTCGGGGGAAGGGGCTATGATAGATCTCTGCTTTATGTCCAGTGAAATACGAAGTCTGACAGTTAAGTTCATGAACCTGCCACCATACACTTATATTGGCAGCAGTGTACAAGTACAAACAACTCAGTAAGGTTTCATAACCTTGCTTTTGTTTTTGTTTTTGTTTTTGTTTTGAGTTAGAGTCTCACTCTGTTGCCACACTGGAGTGCAGTGGCCACTCCTGGCCACCACAGCCTCGACCTGCTGGGCTCCAGTGATCCTTCCGCCTCAGCCTTCCAAGTAGCCGGAATTACAGGCATGCGCTACCACGCCGGCTGATTTTTTGATTTATTGTAGAGATGAAGTCTCGCTGCCCAGGCGGGTCTTGAACCCATGGGCTCAGGCAATCCACTCACTTCAGCCTCCCAAAGGCACGGGATTACAGGCTGAGCCACCGAGCCCAGCTGGTTTCATAACCTTGGCATATCAATGTCTCACATCTGTGTTTGCATTCTTGTGAAGAAGTTTCTTGTTGAGCAGCATTCATTATTGTTGTTGAATGTTTTTGTGTGCCATCTCGAGAATGTTGAAGTTTGAATTACAGCAATGAACAAACATTAAATTTCTTGTTAAATGTAGCAAGAGTGAAGGAGAAATCAGGGACATATTTATCCAAGTTTATGGGGATAATGCCATGAAGAAAAAGGTAGTGTACTGATGGATTAAATATTTTTTTCTGAGGGGAAAGAAAGCATCATTGATGAAGAGAGGTCAGAACAGCCAATAATGAGCAGAACTGATGAAAACATTGCAAAAATTCATCCAATTGTATGTCAAAATCATCAACTGATTGTAAGAAGCTTAGCAGACCAAATAAACATTGATAGAAAAGCAGTGAGAAATCTCTTAACTGAAAATCTTGAAGAAAGTGTGTGCAAAAATGGTCCTAAGGGAGCTCTTGTATCATGATAATGCATCAGCTCACACAGCACTGTCTGTGATGGAGTTTTTAAGTCAGGAAATAAATAACTGTATTGGAACATCCCCCCTCCCACTCACCTGATCTGGCCTCCAAAGACTTTTTTCTTTGCCCTAAGATAAAGGAAATATTGAAATGAAGACATTTTGATGACGTTCAGGACATCAAGGTAATACGATGACAGCTCTGAAGGTCATTCCAGAAAAAGAGTTCCAAAATTGCTTTGATGGGTGGACTAGGCTCTGGCATCAGTTCATAGCTTCCCAAGGGGAGAACATCAAAGGTGACCATAGTGATATTCATCAATGAGGTATGTTGCACTTTTTCTAGCATGAGTTCGCAAACTTAATTGTCAGTGCTTATATATTAGGTAAATGGCTAAAAAGGTTTATATATACAATCTAGATTCAGGGATACCAAAGGATTATATGAGGTTTCCAAGCAATTTCAGAACACAAAATAAAAACCCATTCATTGACATAAATTAGAAATTATAGAAAATTAATTTTAAAATGACAGCATTTTTTATAACTTTCTTTTTTAACAAAAAAAATGTGGTTTTATATTATCTCTGGTAGACTGAACTCTTTTCCTTTATGCCAGGCACTGTGCAAGTGTCAATGGTGAGCAAAGAATTAAGTTTCTGCTCTCTATATTGTAAGTATCTTTACATGTTGATAAATATTCATTATCACATAAATCTGTATTTCATATATTATTCAACCTTGCCCTATTACCAGACATTTAGTTTGTTCTCTACCTTTTTCTATTATTTATAATAATTCTTCACCTGTGGATGCCCTCGGGTTCATCCCACCCACTTCAATTTGACCTCATACCTGTCATCCAGCTTACAGCCAGCTGTTGATGTGATTGGATTGAAGTCATGTTCACTACTGCAAGAAATATTTTGCATGCAAACCAGAAGAAAAGTTTAATCCAAACTATGTAGTGGTTATCAATGCCAAAAATTTTTTAAAAGCCAATTCAGTAAAAATCAATTTACCATATACTGAATGTATGACGTGACTTCATTTTATAACCTAGAATTTTCTCATTTCTGAACATTTTATGTGAGTGGATGATTTTTTCCCTTAAATACAGATTTGTTTATCTTTGGTTTCAAGGACACTTCACTATTCTCTGACCGTGATTATGTCTTCCAATCCCTCTGCCCTTGCATTTGTACTCAAACCTCCTTTTGCCTTCTACCTGTCTTTGCCCTTGAACTTGCCTGATGATGATAAACAAAAACAACAAGCTAGGTTCTTCAGAACTTAACGTATCTTTCTAATAGTTTTCTGAGAATTGGTCATTTGACAAATTGACTTCAGACATATTGTTAACCCTCCCTCATCACTGAACCATTCCTGAAAACATGGCTTTCACTTGAGGGAGCTCAGGTAATAACACTTATTCAAGGTCAAGCCACCATCGTTTATCTAAACTAATGAGGATTTATATACATGAATCAAAGCAATAACTTTATAGAGCGCACCTTCCTTTCTTACTGTATCAGGTATATTCTAATAAAGAACGAGAATGATAAATATAAAAACTTCTAATCTCATGTCTATGAACAAAGAGGGTTTCCTAACTTTGATTTATAAGTGATCATTATACCTGGCATTTTTAGCCCCTATGATTTTTCAAAGAGATCAATTTTGCCTGCAAAGCATGAACACAATAAGCTGAGTCATCATCTCTAATATTTCACAAAATTGCTGAATTCAAGCATAGGTACTAGAAATAGTCTTCAGAAAGTTTTCTCTCATCCTAAAACACTTGGATCCATAGTCACAGCTGGACTTCACATGGTTTCAAAACCACACAGCTGCTTGGGAAACGCCAAGACTCTGCCTTGATAAATAGTAGTTTCTCAAAAGGGTGAAAAGCCAGAAATGAAATCTTAATTTCACATAATAGAAATATAATTCAGAATCTTTTCTGTGCATTGCATTTGCATAGAAGTTGATGGTAAATTTTATTCTCTGTCTATCATTTCATCCTTTTATTTATTCACGGTTGATCACATGGAAGCTTCGGGCTGCCCATGAGTGCAAATATTTACTAGGTTTGAGAATAAGATGAAAAAACGTAGTACAAGGAAGTAAATACATTGCACAATATAGAATTTAAAGTAAACATTACATAAAGAGGACATAATTCATCCTTTGTTTTCCTACTAGATAAGAAAAATCATATAGCAAAGCAAAATGTAAGATATAGTAGTTACTATACATTTAGCATAATGGCTTAAACACATTTTCTCTGTAGGAAGTATTCCTACAATAATAGAGCAATGTGAAAAATTGCCTGTGATAAAAATAAAATATGTATGCAAAAGATAGCTCAGTATCTATGATACCCCAAATACAATATAATATTCTGAAAATATTCATTTATTCAAAATATATACACATGATGAAATTGTATTAAGTAAATATCAATATGTAATTCCATAGAGCTCCCTATGATTATTTTCTATAATATTAAGCTTAACATTTAATAAGTTCAAATTCTTTTGCCCAACTCTAGTGCCTCAGGTTTTGAATTAAAAAAACCTTACATTTTATAATGCCAACATGCAAATAAGCACTATCCTGGACATTAAGACACATTAATCAAGTGTTTATACTGTCTGTACTCATCTCAGTTCTACAGATATCATTAACTCTTTCCTGACTGTAGATGAGATTGCAGCAAATAGAATTTGTGCTAACAGAAATGTTCAGATAAGACATGATTTACACACATTTATGTTGGGTGACAGACACTACTCTTTGCTCATTTAGTGTCTATTTACTCCTTCTACCTTACTTAGAGGTACCTTTCTACCTGCTTTGGTTTATGGTGGATGATGGATAATGATTGATGAACCCAACAATCAGAATTCTATTTCTTGTTTTGACATTCTTCCTTGCAATGCAATGCGATCTTGGGATCCAGTTGAGGTTAATGAGACTCAGGAAAAAGTCTATTGGGGAAAGTGAAGTAGCTTTCCTGGCAAATCAGAACAGACACAGCTGCCCATCTTTTTCCCATTCCTGCTATGAACATGGCAGTGGTATATGGATTTGTGACAGCCATCTTGAAACCAAAAAGAGATAAATATGTGAACTAGTGCAAGCATGCTAAAATGCAGAAAGATAGAAAGAAAAATTAATTCCTAACCCACATTTCACTTCGTTTACTTTAAGGATAATCTCTCTGACTCATGAGAACATTTTTTAATATTTCTTTCCCAAACTAAATTCTATGTCCTTAAATCTGCTTAAGAGATCTCCTTTTAATAGCAGAAGTTTGTGTGGACAACCTTACCATGTTTCAAACCGCCAAATCTAGATTTCAGGTATAAAAAAATTACAGCTTTTAATATATGCCAAATCTGCATTTTTCTAGGACTGTTCATCTAGTTTTGTCATTCTCTTTTTATTCCCCTGTCCCAGTTTCTTCTCTCTCATATTCTCCCCCAAATATGAACTTAAAATACCAAAAATCTGTGGCCAAGGGACCTTGAAAATATAGGACAGCACTATAGGAATTCAATTTTCAGGACATTTTAAGGATTCCATGATGCTGAGTTATTGACTGCCATGTGGCAATGGAAAATAAGACTCTGTATGAGATGTGGGGGTGCTACAGTAGACAATGAAGATTGTTGACAGATATAAATGTATATGTTAACATTGGGCATGTACCAGATGAATATCAACACTGAATATAGACACAAATAAAATGTATTATTGATTGCTATAGTTATACATGTTTTATAAACAGATTATATGTTTTCCTTGGCATTGAAAGGAGATTAAAGAAGAATTTGAAGTAGAAGCAAAGGAGACATAAGAAAAATATGAATATAGATTTCAGTTATCATTAACAAAATATTTAAATAACTAATTTGACCCAAAGTATAATTTAGCATACTGAAATCAGCTCAAGGTTAAGAAAGACAAAAATAAAAAATCAGAAGAATAAAGTTTAAAGAGACCAGGCTTTATATAGAGTTGTGTAAAAATTTGGGTTCTGCTCATTGTATTTATAATACATAGTACAAGCAAGGCATTTAGGGATTATTATATAAATGCAGGAATAACAATAGGTATTTGATAAGTGAATGAAAGAATAAACAGTAAATTAAGATGTTCACTTGAGAGTTGATTAGGATGTCCAACATGTTTACAAACAAAAAGTTGGAAGGGACATATACATACATGTCTAAAACTCCTTTTCAGTTCTAGTGCAATTTACACATACATTAAATATGAAGCAAGAATGATTCTTGACTAACTCTGATGATCATCTACTAATTTTATCTATATACTAATGAGTGTCTAATCATATGCATTCATTGAGCACCTGTTCTGAGTAAGGCACTGGGCTTGGCATTTGGAAAATATACTGAAGTCACAGTCAAAGTCTCTGCCATTTAAAAATATGTAAACTATCTGGAGTTGAGGAGAGAGGCATATGCTTTAATCTAAGGCAGATAGAAATCAGTAAATACATGTTTGAGTAACACAGTGAGAAAAAACAGAGAAAAGATTGAATAGTCTTGACTGGTAGAGCAGGAAAGTCTTCACTGTTTAAATAAAAGTTGAAATTTGGAACTAAATTTATTAACAAGATCTAGTTGTGGTGATTTTATTTTTCTTCTTGGTGAAACAGAAATTAGGTAAATAAAGAGTTTATATATTATGGTCAGTAGGCATTGGAAGTAAAATAGCCTTTGGTCCTTGCACTTTGAACCTAAGTGATTTTTTTCTTACAAACTAGCATTTATCTCACCATCGACTCACACACTTTCCAAACCTGACTGTAAGATTCACTTTCCTTTTGAAAGAGCTGTCACTTCACTATGCAAAACTATACTAAGAGGAATGAAAAATGTGAAGGCCAAAGATGCTATAAGTCACCATGTGAATAAACAGTCTCAACTCAAATATTGGAGAGGAAAACATAAATGTTGTGGGTGGCTCTTCAGATACTCAGCTTTGCAAGGTTACAAGAAGGGACAGATGTTGTTGTGGGATCCATTGCACTGGTTTTACTTATACCTTTGTATCCGTGCCCTTACTGAGCTCCGTTTCTCTTTTTATTTAAATAAGGATGAACAATCTGCAGGGGGAAATTTTTATTTAGCTTGCTTAATCACTTATTTTCCCAAACTATTTGTCAATATGTACTTCAGCAAAATGGTAAAGTAAGAATTGAAGGACACAAAGAAAATAACACTTTTGAAGAGTGTAACTGAGTTTGTGTTGAAGGGTACTTAGGCTGATATAAGGCAGAGTTCTGAAAAATGAATAGATATGTCACTTCAGTACAAAAGCCAAAGCCTTTTTATTTACCAATTCCCTTGTGTTTAGTTAGGAGTTCAGATATTTTTGAAGGCACTTTGCTGTAAATTAAAATACTCTCCAGATGTTTTGGCATGGTAAATGGCCAGGCTAAAATTCACTTTTAATGAACTGTATTTTAATGTCAGTCTCTCCTGTCTCCTTAAATGACAAAGAACTCATCTGACTTTGTAATGAATGCTCAACTGTTCCATTACCAATTCTGCCATTTATTGTGCCACTGTCCTTTTCTTTGAAATCATGGTGATTTCAGATGTGTCGGGAAGGAGAAAGGTTAGGAGATTTAGAAAGCGAATAAGCCTAGAGTCAGTGGGACCTGGATTCTCTGAGTAGAATACAAAAATCTATTTGTGACAATTTCCTTACAGGAAACAAGGTTTGGAGGCCAGAGAAAACATAAATAAATACAGAGGATATTGAACAGAATAAATAACCTGAGACTATAAGCTCAGAATCCATGACTTTGAGTCAGTGTAATTCCTGTGTCACTTTCCTGATATTTAGAATCAAAGATTTAAGGAAAATTGTGTTCAAAGGTTTCATAGAACTCAGCTTCAGGATTATTTGAATCAATGTATTTGTAATTGCTTTTGTTTTGTAAACTTACATATATGATATTTTTGCCAACTGTGCTGCTTGTTGAATTATAACATCATTGACATCATGACTAGATGAAATGCAATGATATATAACATTCTACATGTTTCTTTTCTCAGAAGTCCTTATATATTAATTATTTGTATTATTTTGCCACATAAAATTGTTGAAGGATGTTATATGTTTTGATATTTTGGATTTTGTAACAATGCTATTTTTTATTGAGTCCCTAATGTATTATCAACACTAGGCTCTTTATGTATCTTATATATGTAACAATTCTTATAATAACCTTAATAAATGAGCTTTATTATCTCCTTCTACATATAAGACATAAAGCTTTGAGAGATAATTGACTAAGGTCACAGAGCTAAGAAAGAAAAGAGCTCCGAGATTTAAATCTTGTTGAGCCTGACTCCAAAATTCATGCTCTTTTCTCTCTAGAAACTCAGTTCACTGTGTGGAAATGAAAACCACGAATAAACCAGTAAAGCAAAAGTCAAGTGTCTCATAGAGTATTCAAGTATTCCAGTTTGGCCAGGACTGAGGATTTTCCTGGGTCATAGAACTTTGAGTGTTAAAACTGGAAGAGTCATGGGCAAACCCTCCAACCCATATGCCTGGAAAAGCTCCCAGCAAAGAATAAAATAAAACACTGAAAAAACTGTTATTGACAGAGTGGATATGTAAAGTACAATTTATCAAACATTTCCTTCTAGATGATAAAACATGACTTAGGATCTTAGAAGAATCAAGCCATAGAACTATATGTTGATTTACATACAAATATAGTAATATAAATATACCAACATGTATGTAAATTTATAAATAAGTGAAATCATATATAGAATAGTGAGACTCAGCAGATTTCATGTTACTTATGAATTCTAGGTCCTGTGCTAAATGTTGTAGAAATAATCAATCGTATTAATTTGATCCTTATAATCACCAACCAAGTAAATAATTTCAAATAAAAATGACTTTATTAAATCATATTCTTTTCCACTGAAACAATAGGAAAGGAGATGTTTTAGTTTAATAAATGTATGTTAGAATCTGAAGCAAGGAAGAAATATGTATGCTGTTATCAAAAAACCTCTTTACTTATAATATGTTAAGAAGTTAATGAACTTGACATATTTCTTTGTGAACATACTTTTCAAACTTGTTCCCTGAAACTCACTGTTAAAGTAGATAAAACTGCCATTCTGTTTGTAGTCATAAACTACTCAAGAATATCATGTTGAAAGATGTTATCTTTGAGACTTTAAATTTCTTTCATCAATTCTATTATTTAATTTGAATTTATGAATATCAAAAGAAGGTTTTGAAAATGGATTGTGGAAAAGCTTCAAATCAATGGGCTCTTTGAAATGCACTTGGTTTTACTGTATTGCTACTTCATTTGCTTCCTGCATTATACCACTATTTTGTTAAATTTTGCATTTGAAATGTAATTGCCTATTCAGTAATTCCAAGCATTAGTCAGATTTCTTGGATGACATAAATATTGATTTACTTTTACTTTGAGTGATAAAAAGAATCACTATCACTGAAGCATGCAAAAAAAAAACTTCTGTTGAGAAGTCTATTCAGAATGCTCTCATTTGAGCAATTTGTGTTTATAATTTTTTAAATATGCCAACTTTATTACAAAAACAAGTGAACCTGAATTGCTTGAGCAAAATTCAGAAAGTTGCTTTTGTGGATTTTTGACTGTCAGTTGTTATAACACCATCCAAAAGGCAGTCATTAGTATCACCACCAACAGGATACATTAAAAGCCAGCTAGAGTCTTTTGTACTTGATAACAATTAATACCTATTACAATGAATATGACAAAGAAATAGGTAAAGTATGATCTATGTTAGATAGGAATTTTTTTTAGTAGTCTGATGTATTCATTTCATGTATAAGGCTGCAAGATGCCTATTCAATAACCAGGTTGTCAGATTAGTGAGTGAACACATTTCTGGAGGGATTCTCTTATCCTGTACTATAGTCTAATCACATTTCTTTTGCACCTGAGACAAAACATGTGACCAGGTAGATTCTCTTCTGTTCATTCATGTCCTGCATATAAATCAGAGTTTCTCAATTTTGGCACTATTGTCATTTTTAGCTGGAAATTTCTTTGTTGTGTAGGGCTGTCCTGTATATACTGTAGGAATGTTTAGCAGTATCATTCGTCTCTACCCATTAGAAGCCCATAACCATCCCCAGTTGTGATCATCAAAAATGTCTTCAGACATTGACAAATGTTCTCAGGGGGCAAAGATACCCCAGTTGAGAGCTACTGGTGTAAGCTACAGTATCTTCTTCTAATACTTCAAGTACGTCACATTTTAAAATCAGGTTGCCTATTCAAATAACTTGTAGCTATATAAGAACTGGTTTGACATCTATAAGTGGGAAGATGGATATGTAGGAAACAACTGAAAAGAAACTTATGGAAAGGTTAGGGCAAAAACTTTATCCTTTAACTCTGTGAATGGTAGAAGGTATGTCACCATTTTACATGACCTCTGCCTCTATTATCATCAACTGTATTTTATTTGCACGTATTCTGCCAACAGCTAAAGACTTTATGAACTTGACTCACTGAAGAGGTCAGACTACCATGCCCGTGAATTGTTCTTAAACAAATTCTCCATTGCATTAGGCACGAATAAGCTTTTCTTTAATGTCAGGCATGCTTATCATCTTATTCCTTTTCATTTTCTTCTAAAATATGTGTGAGCACTGAAAAGACAATTATGCTCTATGGATTTAGTTTTTTTTTTTTTTTTCTAAATATACCTTGCATTTACTGGATACAACAACTATTCCATGTAGTTCTTTTTCTTTCTTTTTTTTTTAAGGTTTAAGTTCACTTGCAGTGTTTATATCAGCTGATGACCAAAATATTCTTAAAACTAAACCTTACAGTAATGTTTATAGCAGTGGTTCCTAAACTGTGGTCTCCTGATCAGTACTTAGAACATATTTTAAACGCAAATTGTCAGAATCTATATCAGACCTTTCTGTGCTTTAGCAAGCCCTCTAGATAAATCTAACATACATAAAGTTTGAGACACAATAGTGTATAGGCTTCATTTTGAGGAAAGTTACAATTTACTCACAAACTGGAATGTGGACATCAAATACCTATTAATATTTTTCCTTTAGCAATCAGTGTGATAACAAATTTTTACAAGTCAGAGAGCTCTACAAATTAACTAAAGGCAAAGTAAAACATGCATATTGATAGCATTGCCCAAGCTTATATACACCCCACTTTTTTTCTCTTTTTTCTTCCTCAGCTTCAAAAGGTCATAAACCTTTTCTTGTAGCCCTGTAAATTGGCAGTAATTGACAGCCAGACTTGGAGTTGGGCTATAGTCCCAAGTTTGAAGGAGCCAGGGACATGAACTCCTGCTTGACCTTTTAAGATGGATGTTGGGTCAGGAGCCAGAAGTAATGGGCTAAAGGTTTCCCTGGAAGCTTGGACTCAAGGTGATTACCAGTAGCCTTTGCTTTCAGTATACGGAGTTCAGGATAAGGGCTGCCAGTTGAATATACGTCTCACTGGTATTAAAGTCATTTTTCTTCTTAACCTGCATCTGAAGGACCCAGGAAGGGTTATACCCAATAACAAATTTTTCCAAGCTGGCTGACAGAATCCAAATGTTCTTGCCACCCTACAGAAAACAGTGTGAGAGATTCTAAGGCAAACTAGTGCTCATTTTAGCAAATAATAACATCATTCCAACAATTACAAGCTGTTTCATACTCCTAACATGCCAGCAACAGGAATAGAAAATATAAAATTTCTAATGCTATAAGGTGTCAATCTGTGCTTCATCCTGTCAACAAATGCTTCATGAACTTCTATTATATCCTGAATAGTATATATTAAATTAAATATTATAGTCCTTGGCATCAGGTTGCTCACAGTCTCATCAAGGAAACAATAAAACAACAGTTACTTAAGAACTAAGTGCTAGACCACCTCCACAGGAGGTGCTTGAAAAGGTGCTGTGCACAGAAGAAAAAAGAAACAAAAGAAAGACCATATACTTCACAAGATCACAAACCCAAAAGCAGCAGAGCAGTCAGCATACCCACAAAAATGAACATATACACATATATAAACACAAAAGCTCAATGAAAACAAAACAGTCTTATAAAAGCATTATGTCAAGGACAAACTCTTATATTTCAATAATCAGCCTGAACGTGAATGGACTAAATGCACCACTGAAAAGACATAGAATAGCAAACTGGATAAAAAAAACCACATGACCCAGTTATTTGCTGTCTCCAGGAAACTCATCTCACCACAAAGGGTGTCCACAGACTCAGAGTTACAGGATGGAAAACAAATTTTCAGGTGAATGGGTCACAAAAGAAGGCAGGAGTTGTGATCTTAATATCAAACAAAACAACTCTTAAGCTATCCAAAATTTTAAAAGACACAAAACTACATAATGATAAAAGGTTCAATCCATCAACAAGAAATATCTATCCTAAACATATATGCACCCAACATAGGAGCACCAACTTTTATAAAGCAGCTTCTAGGTAAACTAAAAAAAGATATTTACTCTAACACAATAATAGCTGGGGACTTAAATACACTACTAACAACCATAGATAGATCATTGGGACAAAAAAAAAAAATCAACAAAGAGAACCAGAAGCTCAACTTGACACTTGACCAAATGGACTTAGTAGATACTTACAAAACATTCCACCCAACAAACACAGAATATGCATTTCACTCATCACCACATGGAATGTACTCCAAGATCAACCACATCTTCAACCATAAATCAAGCATAAACAAGTTTCATAAGATTGAAATCCTGCCATGCAACTTCTCAGACCACAGTGGAACAAAAACAAATATCAACCACAAAAAAAACTTCCCCCAAACCAACAAAGACATGGACACTTAACAGTATGATTCTGAATGACTCCTGGGTCCACACAGAAATTAAAATATTCCTAGAAACAAATGAAAACAAAGAAACATCTTACCAAAACCGCTGGGATTCCATGAAAACAGTAATAAGAGGGCAATTTATATCTCTATGAATACACATCAAGAAAATAGAAAGAGAACAAGTTGATAGCCTAACAAATCACCTAAGGAAGCTGGAAAGGCAAGACCAGTAAAACCCTAACTTCAGCAGAAGAATACACATCACCGGAGTAAAAGGTCAAATACAAGACACAGAAGACAAAAATACCATAGACAAATTGAGCAAAACGAAAAGTTGGTTCTTGGAAAGGACAAACAAATTGATGGACCCCTAGCCAGAATGACCAAGAAAAGCCCAAATAAACACAATCAGAACTGCAAAAGGTCAAGTCACAACTGACACCAAAGAGATACAAAAGATTATCAGAGATTACTAGGCACACCTCTATGGAAGCAAACTCGACAACCTAAATGAAATGGAGGACTTTCTAGCATCACACAACCTCCCAAGGTTGAAAGAAGAACTTGAAATCCTAAATAGAACAATAACAACCCAGAAAACTGACTCCATCATAAGAAAACTACCTACAAAAAAAAAAAAAAAGTCTCTGCCAGGCTCGGTGGCTCAGTTTGTAATCCCGTGCCTTTGGGAGGCTGAAGTGAGTGGATTGCCTGAGCCCGTGGGTTTGAGACCCTCCTGGGCAGCGAGACCTCATCTCTACAATAAATCAAAAAATCAGCTGGGCGTGGTAGTGCATGCCTGTAATTCCAGCTACTTGGAAGGCTGAGGTGGAAGGATTGCCGGAGCCCAGCAGTTCGAGGTTGCGGTGGCCGTGAGCGGCCACTGCACTGCAGTCTGGGCGACAGAGTGAGACTCCAACTCAAAAAAAAAAAGTCCTGGACCAGATGGAGTTCCAGCTAAATTCTACAAAACACACAAGGAAAAGATGATATAAATTCTATTGAAAATATTCCAGGCAATCAAGAAAGATGGAACTCTCCCCAAATCATTTTATGAAGCTAACATCACATTGATACACAAACCGGGTAAAGATCCAACAAAGAAAGAGAACTACAGGCCAATATCCCTGATAAACATAGATGCAAAAATTTTCAAAAAGATTCTAGCAAACTGGATCCAACAACACATCTCAAAAGTCATCCACCATGACCAAATAGCCTTCATCCCTGGGATGCAGGCTGGTTCAACATTCGCAAGACCATAAATGTAATTAAACACATCAACAGTTGTAAAAACAAGAGTCACATGATTATATCATTAGATGCAGAAAAAGCTTTAGATAAAATCCAGCATTCCTTCTTAATAAAAACCCTCAAATGCCTAGGCATACAAAGAACATGCTCAAAATATTAAGAGCCATCTGTAATAAATCCACAGTCAAAATATTGCTAAACGGACAGAAATTGGAAGCATTTCCCCTGAAAACTGGAACATGACAAAGTTACTGACTCTCACCCCTCCTGTTCAACATAGTGTTGGAAGTCCTAGCTAGAGCAATCAGACAAGAAAAAGAAATAAGTGGTATCCAAATAGGAAAAGAAGAAGTCAAGTTATCCCTCTGTACTGATGATATGATTTTTTACCTCTATAAGCCAAGATAATCTGTCAAAAACATCCTTACACTGATAAAGGACTTTGGCAATTTTTCAGGGTACAAAATCAACGTGCAAAAGACATTCACATTCTTATACTCCAACAACAAATAGGCAGAGAGCTAAATGTTAAGCACAATTCCATTCACAATAACTACACAAAAAAAGAAAAGAAAAGAAATACCTCAGCATCTTCCTAACCACAGAAGTGAAAGATCTTTAAAATGAAAATGACAAAACACCACTCAAAGAAATCAATGATGACACAAACAGATCAAAAATTATTCTGTGCTAATGGTTTAGAAGAATCAACTTTGTTAAAGTGTCCATTCTACCAAAGTCAATCTACAAGTTGAATGCTATATTCACTAAATTACCAACATCATTCTTCTCAGACTGGAAACAACAGTACTGAAATTCATTTGGAAACATAACCACAAATAGTCAAAACAATCCTTAGCAAAAGAAACAAAGCAGAAGGTATCCTACTTCCAGACTTTGAGCATTATTAGAAGGCTGTAATGATCAAAACAACCTGGTATTGGTACAAGACCAATGGAACAGGATAGAGATTCTGGAAACAAAACTTCAATTTCTCAACCAACTCATCTTCGACAAAGTCTCCAACAACAACCACTATGTAGAGGAAAACCTATCAGTAAATGGTGCTGGGAAAACTGGCTGACCAAATGCAGAAGAATGATATCGGACTCCTGCTTATCATCATATACAACAATCAACTCCAAATGGATCAAAGACCTAAATGTGAAACCCCAAACTTTAAGAATCTTGGAAAATGTAGGAGACACATTGGAATATGGAGCAATTCCTGATCAATACCCCCAAATCCCCCAATAGACAAGTGGGACCTCATCAAACTGAAAAGCTTCTGCAAAGCAAAAGAAACCATCAAGAGAGTGGAGAGACAGCCCACAGAATGGGAAAAAAATATTTGCCAACTGCATATCTGTCTAAGGCCTAATATCCAGGATCTATAAATAACTCAAATGTGCCAAAAGGAAAAAAACAAACAGCCCCATTAAAAAGTGGGCAAATGCCTATAGTTCCAGTTACTTGGAAGGCTGAGGCGGAAGGATTGCCGGAGCCCAGCAGGTCCAGGCTACAGTGGCCGGGAGCGGCCCCTGCACTCCAGTCTAGGCGACAGAGTGAGACTCCAACTCAAAAAAAAAAAAAAGTGAGCAAATGACATGAACTGATCCTTCTCAAAAAAACACATATGAGCAGCCATCAGATATATGAAAAAATGCTCAGCCTCACTAATCAACAGACAAATGCAAATCAAAACCACATTGAGGTACCAGTTAACTCCAGTCCGGATGACCATCAATAATAAAACAAAAAATAACAGATGCTGGTGAGGATGCAGAGAAAAGGGAATGCTTCTATACTGTTGATGGGAATGCAAACTAGTTCAACCTCTATGGAAAACAGTGTAGCAATTCCTAAAAGAACTAGAAATTAACCTTCCATAACATACAGCAATCCCCCTTCTGAAAATATACTCAGAGGAACTTAAATCACTCTACAAAAGAAAAAAGAAAAAAAAAAATAACTGCACATGCATATTTATTGCATCACTATTTACAATACCAAAAACATGGAACCAATGGAACCAACCATGCTGTCCATAAAAACTGGACTGGATTTTTTTAAAAATGTGGTACATATACATGATGGAATATTATGCAGCCATAAAGAAGAACAAAATTATGGAATTTGCAGCAACTTGGATGGATTTAGAGTTTATAATACTCGGTGATTTATCACAGAATCAAAGAACTGAGTACCATATATTCTCACTCATAAGTAGATTCTGAACATTTATCAAATACTGCAAGAGAAGGATTGGTAGTAGCCAGAAACTGCCAGAGGAGCAGCATGGGTAGGAGCATATAATATTAATCAGGGTACCTTATCTCAAATCAGGCAGAGTGGGGACCAAAAGTAGACCCAAACTTTACCTGTATGAAAACCACTTATATACCTAATCCTCAATTGTACTTCACATTATTAAAATAAAATAACATTTAAAAATAACAAAAAAGAACTATGTGCTATGATTAAACACATATTAAGTGCTAAAATAAACTTACATCTGGATTTTTTGACATAGTGTGATATTTTGTATTTTATCCTTAGGACTTCTTGTTTGATGTTATATTTCACAAGTCATGTATATTTCCTGATTTGGGGCTCCCTAATAATAGGTAAGAATGTCTATGAACTTTGTATTGCCTAATTTTCCCGCCAGTTTCTATATATTCTTTTCATATCATATTGTTTGCTGTTTTTGAATCTATGAAGGAAACTTGAAATGTTTCTATAGGCAACATTTGTAGTTATTTGTAGTTATGAGAGTAACCCAAACACTTGCACATTTTAGGATATCCAGAAAGTTTTTGTAGAAGTGACTGGGGTGATAAGAAACTACCTAGGAGGGGGAAATATGTCCCATAACCTAGAATTTGAGCAGCAAAAAAATAGGTGAATAAAAGCAAATTGAAACAGAGTATGCATCGTTCTTTCACATAGAAAACTGTTCAAGCTCTTTTTAATAGGGTTGATATTTAAAATAATAGAACTGGGTCACTGCAGAACTATTTCTATTGAGATCCTGAAAGAAATTAATAATAAACTAGGCAGCAACATAAGTAAAATTTTTAAAAAGTAGGTATCCAATAAAAAGAATTATTTCGGTAAATATATGAGCATCTATTAAAATAGTTATCCCATAATATTCTATTTACTAGTCTATTCTGCTAGACTTAAAAAATAAAGATAAATGCTCATAAAAATTGAAGCAAAAAAATGAAATTCATATTCTAGGGAGCAATAGAAGATAAGTAAGAAAGTTTATTTTTGTGTACTCTTCTCACCACCACCATCACCACTGCCAAAAGATGTTCCTTTTATAGTCCTTACCTTCTCAATTTATTGACCCCATTGCTTAATTCAGAAATCTGGGAAGCTTTCTTAACTTCTTTCCCTTACTCTTCCCTGACAACTAAGTCCTGTGAATTCTCACACTAAACCCTAACTGCATTGACACCATCCTAGTTGAAGGTACAACCACTTCTCCCCTGAATATGTAATAACCTGCTATTTTCTTTTCTCACCTCCACTTTTGCCTCAATTATCCATTGATTACACAGAAAACCAGAGCAATCATTTAAAAGAGTAAATAGGAATTCTTCTTAAAAGACTTTAGTGAATTCCCTTTGCTGTTATTATTATGTCCAGATTATGGATGAGAGAAGTAAAGCTTTTAAGGAAGCTTTATCAAGGACATATGATTGGCAAGTGGCTAAGCCCAATAATGTAAATCTAAATAATTGACTTGCTACACATTTGGTGCCCTCTGGGGTGCTCGGTTTACAGAATTATTGGATAGACATGACAAGGCACATAAAGCTGATTATGGGACATTCATGCCAAGATCTGTCAGATAAAAATATTAATAATGATAATCATAACATCAACAACTAAAATTTGCCAAGCATACATATTGGAGATCTGTAATTTTAAGGTTCTATGCAATGTTGCCTTTGATTCTCACAGCAGAACTCATTAATTTACTCTGAATAATAATGTAGCATTTTGAACATAAATGAGCAGCATATACAATTAAAAATCCTGTATTAAATGTGTCCTGTCATTTACTTGCTATGTGATTTGCAAAGAAGTGAAAAACTCTAAACCCCAGTTTTTCATTCTGTAAAATGGGCTTAATAATAATATTTATTTATTATAATTACCCTGAAACAGAAAATATTATATGAAATATACGCTTTTAAAATTGTGACAGTATCATTAGAGATATATTTACATATGACTATGTGTTTAGATATATTTACGAAGTTGGCTTAAGTAAATTTAAGGCATTGGCAATTTTATTATTATTATTATTTTTAATCAATATTTTTTATTATGATATTGTGGGATACAGTTAAGGGTTAGGTATACAAATATGCTTCGTTCAGGCACCTTTGTTGATAAGAGGTGTCTCCCCATCCCCAGACAGATATTTACTACCATTAATCCCATCTCCCTTCCCCTCCCCCCCATTGTTTCCAATGACTGTCAGTCATTTTCTTTTTTTTTTTTTTTTTGAGTTGGAGTCTCACTCTGTCGCCCAGACTGGAGTGCAGTGGGCGCTCCCAGCCACCGCAGCCTCGACCTGCTGGGCTCCGGCGATCCTTCCGCCTCAGCCTTCCAAGTAGCCGGAATTACAGGCATACGCTACCACGCCCGGCTGATTTTTTGATTTATTGTGGAGATGAGGTCTCGCTGCCCAGGCGGGTCTCGAACCCACGGGCTCAGGCAATCCACTCACCTCAGCCTCCCAAAGGCGGGGGATTACAGGCTGAGCCACCGAGCCTGGCAGTCATTTTCTTATAGTATTATGTTGGATGTTCAAGGTCCACTATGTGAGTGAGAACATGTGATACTCAGATCTGTGTTTCTGTGAGAGATCACTCAGTATTATAGAGTCTAGTTCCATTCAGGTTGCTGCAAAATTCATGATTTTGTTCTTTTTTATGGCTGCGTAGTATTCCATCGGGTATATTTACCACTTTTTTTAATCCGGTCCTCCTTTGATGGACAGCATGGTTGGTTCCAGGTTCTTGCTATTGTGAACAATGCTGCGATAAACATACGTGTGCAGGTATCTTTTTTATAGAGTGATTTGAGTTCTTCAAGGTATATTCCCAGTAGGGGGATTGCAGGGTCATATGGGAGGTTGATATTTAGAGCTTTTAGGAATCGCAACACTGTTTTCCACAGAGGTTGCACTAGTTTGCACTTCCACCAACAGTGTATAAGTGTTCCCTTTTCACTACACCCTCTCCAGCAACTGTTATTTTTTGAGTTATTGATAATTGCCATTCTGACTGGAGTTAGGTGGTATCTCAGTGTAGTTTTGATTTTCATCTCCCTGATGATTAGTGAAGTTGAACACTTTTTCATGTGTCGGTTGGCTGTTTGGATGTCTTCCTTTGAGAAGTGTCTGTTCATATCTTTTGCCCATTTTATAATGGGGTTGTTTGATTTTTTTTTTCAGCACATTTGAGTTCCTTGTAGATCCAAGATATTAAGCCTTTGTCAGACCTGGAGTTAGCAAATACTTTTCCCAGTCTGTAGGCTGTCTCCCTGCTCTCTTGATGGTTTCTTTGGCTTTGCAGAAGCTTCTCAGTTTAACGAGGTCCCACTTGTCTATCTTATCTCTTATGGCCTGTGGGTTTTGGGTTTTGTTCAGGAATTGGATGCCAGTTCCAATTTCCATGAGGGTATGTCCTTCATTTTCTAAGGTTCTTATGGTTTGAGGTTTTACATTTAGGTCTCTGATCCATTTAGAGTTAATTTTTGTGTATGGGGATAGATAAGGGTCCTGTTTCAATCTTCTGCATGTGGTCAGCCAGTTTTCCCAGCACCATTTACTGAATAGGTTCTCCTTTCCCCAGTGGTATGTGGTGAAAGCTTTGTCGAAGATGAGTTGGTTGAAAAATTGAGGTTTTGCTTCTGGAATCTCAATTCTATTCCATTGGTCTATATGCCTGTTCCTATAACAATGCCAAACTGTTTTGATTATTGTAGCTTTATAGTAAAGTTTGAAGTCTGGTAAAGTGATACCACTGGCTTTTTTTTTTTCTGAGGATTGTGCTGGCTATTCTTGGTCATTTGTGTTTCCATATGAATCCCTGTGTTGTTTTTTTTCTAGGTCTGAGAAGAATGTTGCTGGTTATTTGATGGGTATTGCATTAAATCTGTAGATTGCCTTAGGTAAGATGGACATCTTCACAATGTTGATTCTTCCAATCCATGAGCATGGGATATTTTTCCACTTGTTTGTGTCATCTTTGATTTCTTTGAGCAGTGTTTTGTAGTTTTCATTGTGAAGGTCTTTCATGTTTCTGGTTAGGAAGATGCCAAGGTATTTCATTTTTTTTTTTTTTTTTTGGTGGTTATTGTGAATGAAATTGTACTTTTTATTTGGGTTTCTGTTTGTTTATTATTGGTGTAAAGAAATGCGATTGTTTTTTGCACAATTATTTTATATCCTGAGACTTTGCCCAAGTCCTTTATCAGTGTAAGGAGGTTTTTGACAGATTCTCTTGGGTTTTCAAGGTACACGATCATGTCATCTACAAAGAGAGATAGCTTGACCTCCTCTTTTCCTATTTGAATACCCCTGATTGCCTTCTCTTCTCTGATTTTTCTAGCCAGGACTTCCAATACTATATTGAACAGGAGGGGTGAGAGTGGGCATACTTGTCTTGTTCCAGTTTTCAGGGGAAATGGTTCCAGTTTTTGTCCATTTAGGAGTATGTTGGCTGTGGGTTTCTCGTAGATGGCTTTTACTATTTTGAGGTATGTTCCCCATATGCCTAGCTATTCGAGGGTTTTTATCAAGAAGGGGTGCTGGATTTTATCAAAAGCTTTTTCTGCATCTAATGATATAATCATGTGATTTTTGTTTTGACATCTGTTAATGTGTTTAATTACATTTATGGTTTTATGAATGTTGAACCAGACTTGCATCCCAGGGTTGAAGCCTACTTAGTCATGATGGATGATTTTTGAGATTTGTTGTTGAATCCAGTTTGCTAGGATCTTGTTGAGAATTTTAGCATCTATATTCATCAAAGATATTGGCCTGTAGTTCTCTTTCTTTGTTGGGTCTTTACCTGGCTTGGGTATCAATGTGATGTTAGCTTCATAAAATGATTTAGGGAGAGTTCCATCTTTCTCCACCACCTGGAATACCTTCAGTAGGATTGGTATCAGCTCCTCCTTAAATGTGTTGTAGAATTCTGCTGGAAAGGAGGGCTTTTTTTTTTTATTGGTAGTTTTCTTATTACAAAGTCAATTTCCTTGATTGTTATTGGTCTATTTAGGGTCTCAGTTTCTTCTTGTTTCAACCTATGCAGGTTGTGTGATGACAGAAAGTCCTCCATTTCCTTGAGGTTTTCAAGTTTGTTTCCATAAAAGTGTACATAGTAATCTCTAATCATCTTTTGTATTTCTTCAGGATCAGATGTGACTACATCTTTTGTGTTTCTGATTGTGTTTATTTGGGCTGTTTCTCTCTTTTTCTTGGTCAGTCTTGCCAGGGGACCATCGATCTTGTTTATCCTTTCGAGAACCAGCTTTTTGTTTCATTGATTTTTTGTATTATCTTTTTGTCTTCTATGTCCTGGATTTGGGCTTTTATTCTTCTGCTGAAATTAGGGTTTTTGTGGTCTTGCTTTTCCAGCGTTTTAAGGTGATTTCTTAGGCTGTTAATTTGTGATCCTTCCATTTTCTTCTTGTGCATTTGTAGGGATATAAATTCCCCTCTTACCACAGCTTTTATGGCATCCCAGAGATTTTGGTAACATGTTTCTTCATTTTCATTTTTTTCCAGGTATCTTTTAATCCCTGTTTTGATTTCATCAACAACCCAGGAGTTGTTTAGCATCATGCTGTTTAGTGTCCATGTCTTTGTGGGTTTCGGGGGGACCTTGTTGGTGTTAATGATTATTTTTATTCCACTGTGGTCTGAGAAGGTGCATGGTAAAATTTCAGTCCTTTTAAATTTGCTTATGTTTGATTTATGGCCGAGTATGTGGTTGATCTTAGAGTATATTCCATGTGGTGATGAGTAGAATATGTATTCTGTGGTCTTTGAATGGAGGGTTCTATAGGTATCAATTAAGCCCATTTGATGAATAGTCACATTGTGGTTTTGGATCTTGCTGCTGATTTTTTGTCCTGATGATCTGTCTAGGGTTGTGAGTGGGGTATCAAAGTCCCCAGCTATGATGGTATTGGAGGCGATATCTTTTTTTAGTTTACCTAGGAGCTGCTTTATGAAAGTTGGTGCTTCTATATTCTGTGCATATACGTTTAGGATGGATATTTCTTGTTGATGGATTGAACCTTTTATCATTATGTAGTGGCCTTCTACATCTTTTTAAATTTTTGATAGCTTAAAGGGTAATTTGTCTGAGATTAAGATCACGACTCCTCCTTTCTTTTGTGTTCCATTCGCCTGAAAATGTGTTTCCCATCCTTTTACTTTGAGTCTGTGAGTGTCCTTTCTAGTGAGGTGAGTCTCTTGAAGGCAATAGATTGTTGCCTGGTGATATTTTATCCATTTTGCCATTCTATATCTTTTCAGTGGTGCATTTAGTCCATTCATATTCAAACTATTTATTGAAATGTGAGAGTTGATCCCTATCATAATGTTCTAACAGAGTTGTTGTTCTTCCTGTTTGTGTGTTGTCTTTCTTTTGGTTTTAGAGTTGGATCATGTGTGTTTTTAATCTTTTGCCTGTACTCTTGTGAATAATGTTGTTCTTCTTTTTTCCTTTTCTTCTGTGTTCAATACTTTCTTAAGTGTTTCTTGTAGAGATGGTCTTGTGGCAGCATAGGTTCTTAGGGATTGGATATCTGGGAAAGATTTCAATTCTCCCTCACTGATGAAGCTTAGCTTGGCTGGGTTATTCTTGGTTGAAATTGTTTATCTTTTAGAACTTTGAAGATAGGGCTCCAGGCTCTCCTAGCCTGAAGGGTTTCTGTGGATAAATCTGCTGCTATTCTAATTGATTTTCCCTGGTAGGTAGTCTGGCCTTTTTCTCTTGCTGCCTTTAGGATTTTTTCTTTCATAGCTACTTTGTTTAGGTGAATTATTATGTCTGGGAGTTGGTCTTCTCATTTGTTGTCTTGCAGGGGTTCTCTGAATCTCTTGTGTTTGAATTTTTTCG
>NW_007043444.1:40716-100045 GCF_000164805.1 Carlito syrichta | reverse complement strand
AAATGTTTGTTCCAGTGTGGCTTTTGTTTCTCTCTCTGCCTCAGGAAGCCCAATTACTCTTAGGTTTGGTCTCTTGAAGTGATCATTCATCTCTTGCAGGTTTTGTTCTGTCTTTTTGAGCTTCTTTTCTATGCTTTTGATAGTTTGGGTTAGTCTGTGTTTTGGTCTTCGAGCTCTGAGATTCTTTCTTCTGCTTGGCTGATTCTGCTTTCCATGCTTATTAGTCTGTTATTCATTTCCATCACAGTATTCTTTACTGCTGTCATTTCTGACATCAGCTCTTTCCTATTTTCCTCTTGTCTCTCCTCAATTTTTTTAATTCTCTCCATTAATGTCTTGATGTCTGGGTTTATTGCATGTAACCAGTCATTCTGGGGGCTCTTCATTGTTTGTGTTCCAGAATCTGTTTTCTCAGTGTCTGATCTCCCAGGGGTCTGTGTGAGACCTATATTCTTCTTTTGGTTTTTCTTCTTTTGTGTGGTTTTTCTCCCTCCCTACTTTTTCCTTCCCTCCACATCACCGTCTTCTTTAATTCTGTTATTCAGGGGTAGAGGGATTGCTTTTACTTCTGTTTGCTCAATCTCCTATTTTTTATGTATGCCCTCTTACTTTGTTCAATTCTGGTGTTGCACTATATGTTGGGGGTGGTCCTTTTTGCAGTTTTGAGATTTACTTAAGGGGGAGCTATGATTCAAATCTATCTGCAGGTCCTGGTATTTGCCAACAGGTGTATGGATAATCTGAAACCCACTTCCCATTACCTTGGAATCTGTCCATGCAGTGGGGCTGTAGATTTATTCCCTGAAATAAAATGTGATTAGCAGAGGGAAGAGAGTGGAGCAGACAGTTGGGGAAAGAGAGGGGTGGAGAGAGAGAGGAGTAAGGGGGGAAACAGACAAGTGTACCAACAAATGGAGAGAGAGACCTAAACTGAAACAGATAAAAACAATAGACCACAGCTACTGACTAACCAACTCCCATACAAAAAAAATAAATAAATAAAACATACAATAGTGCTAACATACAAGCTAACCAACCACCTTATTTGTGTGCTGTTCCTCTATACAACACTATGGTTTACAGAGAGGAGAAAAGAGAAGAAAAGGAAGAGGAAAAGAAAAAAAAAAGGAACAAAACAGTAGGAATAGAATTAAGTCATTAAACTAACAGAACCAATCGAGCACACTCTGAGACCTTTCGTTTAAGTTCAATGTGTTTTCAGCTCTGATTTCTAGCTGTCTCTTCAAGCTGGTAAATTAGTTCGCAGTTAGGGTCAGTTGCCCCTGGCCTGCTGTGAAGGACAGTTCAGATCACCCTCAGTTCACCATTCAAATCTGGCCTGTGTCTGTGTTTCAAGCTTGTTTCTCCCATTTCGGTGTTGTTACCTTGAATCTATTTCAGCTGCTTGCCCCAGAGTGGTGGAGCCAGACAGGAGTCAGGCAGAGGTGGGAGATGGGAGCCTGCTTCAGGGCATACGGGAGACCCATGGCCGGCAGGACGTCATGGTGGCAGCAGAGGTGGCAGCCATCCCAGCAGATCTTGCCTGCAGGGGTTTCAAGGACTGAAGTTGTGGATCGCCTCAGGCATGGGTGGTGCAATGCACTATGGCCACCAACAAGGCCGCGGCGGCACAGTGACTGCTGTGTCTGCGACTGTAATGGTTGTCCAGACCACTGCAATGTCCCAATGGTGGTGACAGCCAAGCTCCATGTGAAGAGCAGGCTGCCAACGTTGGGATCCGCAGACCCTGGGGAGAGAGCCAGGGACCCTCTGCATTCTCCTTTGCAGAGGGTTTCATAGACCAGGCTGCTCTGTCGTCATCTTTCTGGAAGTCCTCAGCATTGACAATTTTAAACATGCTTCTCAAATCAGTAGACCTGCGTTGACAAACAGACTATGTAGATGTGGTGGAATATAACCATATTGGCCAAATAATGTATATTTTTGTTTTCTTTAGTGCTGACAATTGTATGGCAATGTTTCATGAAGGCAGTTTAATTGAATGTAGTTTATTTATAGTCCATTTGTAGCAGTCAGAATTCAATCAGAGTAGCAGAACTAGAGGAGATAGAAGGATGGATGGATGGCTAGATAGATAGATTTGTTATATGGATTTGACATTAGTTAATTGTGTAAGACTTTGTCCTTTGCTTCTTATGCTGAAGTTTGAAGTCCACAGGAAAAATAGTTGAAAAACAAAGATGAAAGTAAAGTGGGGGAGATCAAAAACAATCTAGAACTCAAAACCACAAGATGGAGCCACAAAGGAATGAACTGAAATGTACGCCATTTCTTGTGGTCTCTGACTTTGATAGTCTAGTAGCCCTGCAGGAGGTGAGTCCCTTCACCAAGGAGCTAAACACAAACACTTGGCCCAAGAAAAGTGAAGGGAATATCCAAGGGAATGTGCACTAGTCATAAGTAAGCAAACCAACAACATACATATAATACAAAATAGTTGCCTTACTTTCACCCTTCAAATCACCTGCAGAAATCTTTCCTGACCCACTCTGAGTACGACATTCAAGTCAGGGAATTCTGGGAAATGTAGTTCAGCATAGCTAAGGGTACCCATTACAGAACTAACACAATACACTCCTTATCAATTTTGCACCCATAAGCATCTCCTTTAATGATACTTAGCCTCAAAAAAAATAATAATAATAATTATAAAGTCAAACTTCCACCTAACATAATATATTTCTTCTAAGCAGAACTGAAAATAAGCTCCCCTTTTCATCCAACTAGGACAGAAAATGTCTTTTTTGTCTTCAGATGATTGCTCTTATTCAATCCATACTTCAAATGGGATATTTGGTAACTTAAATACTAAGACATAAATGTAACTCCTGTTATCGCATCTTGTATTTTCTAAAAAGATGAGAGAGAGGAAGAAAACAAAAATATTCAGTTAATTCATGTGCAAAAATATTCATAACTATATAAAGGATAAATATTTGTAAGTATTGTAGCCTTGTTTCTACAACTGGCTATGTGGTTATAACTGGTATTTATAGCTACCTTCTTCCATTCATATTTTCATTCTCATTCATATTTTCTTTACCCTCAGATAGCATCTCAGATGATCATAATTTTTGACCTGGTGGGATACACCAAATTTTTTTTTACTTGGCAGGCCTGGCTAGATTGAACTGCTATAGGTTCCACTGAGTTTATTTATGGGACCTAGAAGTACTCAAAACTCACGTCCCAGTGGGGCCTCTGCATTACAGACATGCTCTTCTTCCTCTCTTTGTCTAATGTCTCCCCCCACCCCCAATTTCTCCTTGATGGTTAGGATCAATCACTCCAGTCAGCACAATAACTTTCTTCTTTGCCTACTGGTTCAGAGAAAGAAGGAGCCCAAAGCAGTGAGGTGGCAGCATAATCATCCAATTCAATTGAATAATTGTTGCATCTTCTGGCAGAAGCATTCTTCCCTTGGAATTAAGACCTCTAGAACAGCAGAAGAACCTAAAGTGGTGCGAATGGAAAGCAAATCTTGCTAGTGGATTGCTAGGAATAAGTGAGCCGTTCTTATTTCTACCTCTTAATTCCTGGACATATGAATCCTGGTTATCAAAGAAAGCACATCATATACCAGATGCTGACTGAATGCATATATTTTATCCTGGAGGACATTTTTTCAAGCCCTGCACTGTATCGTTACCTAGATGATATCATAAATAAGATTTCAAAGGGCTATCCCATCATTCCACCAAGCTAGCTGCTTCAGCACGATGGAGAACATGATTAGACCAGTGAATTCTATGGGTACCAGTGTATTGCTATACTTTATTTGCTGTGAAATGAGTTTCTTGGTCAGGAGTGATGCTACGTGGAATATAGTGAATAAGATATCCTGTAAATTCATGGGCAGTATTTGGAGATGCACTGCAAGTAAGAAGGCAAATCTATATCTAGAGCAGTGTCTATTCCAATAAGAACAAAGTGCTGCCAGGCACAGTGGCTCATGCCTATAATCACAGCACTTTGGGAGTCCAAGGTTAGAGAATTGCCTGAGTCCACGGGTTCAAGACCAGCCTTGGCAACTTGGTGAGACCTCATCTCTATATTATATCAAAAAATTAGCTGGGTGTGGTGGCACATGCCTGTAGTTCAACTACTTGGAAAGCTGAGATGGAAGGATCACCTGAGTTCAGCAGGTGGAGGCTGTGGTGGCCATGAGCATGCCAATGTACTCCAGCCTGGGTGACAGTGAGATTCTGACTCACTGGGTGACAGTGAGAGTCTTCCAGAAAAAGAACAAAGTGCTGTGCCTACCATAATAGAAGTGGTCTAATATAATCAACCGGGCAAAAGGTAGCTGGCTGACCTTTCAGAAAATGGGGCCATATTGGAGGTATGGTGTTAGTTTCCGCTGTTGACAAAAGAGACACTCAACAGTAGCCGTAGTCAGATTGGCATGGGTGAGTGGAAATTCATGTTGCTGATCCCATGGATAATCTCAGTTTCTGTCATGATGACCACTTTATGCATTAGCCCATTATACAATGATAGGAATGGCTGGGGAGATGGTCAGGAATAAAAGACACATGTAAAGCCAGGGAGATTTAGAACAAGCTGGAACATATAAGCATGAGCTGGAGCCCATGCCTCAGTGGTATTTTCTCACTGAAGAACACACTGAAACCTGTGTTAAGTCTTATGACCTCTGAAATTTTGGGTACAGGTGCCCTTAAGAAGTTGAAGTTTCTTGTCATGGAGTTAAACATACACACCTGACCTGGTAGTCAAAGAAACTAAAGAACACTCTAAGGAAATGTGTAGTAATTGTAGGCCCAACTGTAGCCTCATGCCAATGAGGTCAGTTGAAAGATTGTCAAAAACAAATGTGAGCTATAAAATGGTCACTGCATTGTTTCCTTTCTCTAAGTCCATAAAGAATATCCTGTGGTCCACCCTAACCAGATACATACAAGGAAAGGAATTCTAGAAAATGAAATTCAGACTAGCCAAGTTGAACATTGCAAATCCACTTTAAATTTAAAATACATTAGACCCCTAGATGATTGAAGTCACTATACATTTTTGGTTTGGGAGACTTTAAAAATTATACATACATTAGGAAGAGTTCAGAATTAGAAATCTGGAGATTGTCATAGTTCAATCATTAACCAGTCACGTGACCATTTTTAGTAATTTGGTCTCACCCAGCCTTCATTTCTTCAGTTGTGAGATAAATTAGATACACTATTATAATTGTGAGGACTTACTGGATAATAGGCAAAATAATTGATTTTCAGGCTGTTGAGACTCAAATTATACTTTTACCACCTGTGTGATCCTGTGCACGATCTTGGACTTTCTGTGTCTCAGTTTCCTCATCTATAAATAGAGATGGAAATATGTGACCTATAAAAAGTTGTAAAAATTGAATGAGTTAAAATATTTAAAGCTCTTAAAATCCTGAGGGGCATATAATAAGCACACATTAAATGTTAGCCAATATAGTAGCAGCAATTTGCCTGTTAATTGTGTGATTCTTCATCTATCATAGAAGTCTAAAATCCATATTGATTGTCTCAAAATTGGTGCTTTGGCTTAGAAATTAATAGGAAATTACCACAGGTATTTATAAATTTGTTTTGTCATTTGTAAATTATATGATATTTTTCCTCTTTTTGATACTGATGCTATTAATAAGTATGCATTGAATATCCATAATGAGGTAGACATGGTAAAAATATGCAAATAAAGCAATTATTCAGTAGCCTTAAACAAAGGAGAGTGTTACCAGGGTATGGACAGCTATTAATGGTATAAAAATTGCTTACATAGCGGCCTTTTCTCTTTAATAACAGTTCCCAAAAAAGTGGAGTTAAAGTAAATTAAATAAATAATTATGATATGTTTTCGGAGAACTAGCAAAAATGATCTTTTATAGACACAAAATCTGATTCTAGCAGAATCTTTGCTTTCCTTTTATACCCTCACCAATCTCTCCCATTGCTTTAGTAATTCTTTTTTTTTTTTTTTGAGTTGGAGTCTCACTCTGTCACCAAGACTGGAGTGCAGTGGCCGCTCCCAGCCAGCCACGACCTGCTGGGCTCCGGTGATCCTTCTGCCTCAGCCTTCCAAGTAGCTGGAACTACAGGCGCGTGCTATCACACCTGGCTAATTTTTGATTTATTGTAGAGATGAGGTCTCGCCAAGTTGACCAGGCAGGTCCCGAGCCTGCGGGCTCAGGCAATCCACTCGCCTTGGCCTCCCAAAGCGCTGAGATTACAGGCTGAGCCACCGAGCTGGCCTGCTTCAGTAATTCTAAACATCAGGTAAGAATGTGTTATGAAGTTCACTCCTCCATCCTTCTCAAATAGCTGTCTACTGCTGTTGCTCTTGCTCTTGTGAACTCATTATCTGCTTTTACTCCCTATTCTTAGTAAGGGTATTCAAGGAAGACCTGGCTAAAACAGAGTCACTGTTGAAAGAAGGAAGATGAGAAGGGAAGGGAAGGGAAGGGAAGGGAAGGGAAGGGAAAAGGAGGAAAGGGAAGGGAAGTGAAGGGAAAGGAAGGGGAGGGGAGGGAAGGGAAGGGAAGGGAAAAGGAGGAAAGGGAAGGGAAGCGAAGGGAAAGGAAAGGGAGGAAAGAGAAGGGAAGGGAAGGGAAGGGAAAAGGAAGAAAGAGAAGGGAAGGGAAGGGAAGGGAAGTGAAAGGGAGGAAAGGGAAGGGAAGGGAAAGGGAGGAAAGAGAAGGGAAGGGAAGGAGAACTTATTGCCTCACTCAATTAAAAAATCCAGTGGGTGTTGTGGTTTCTGAAATGGCCTCTAGAATTTCAAATAATGCCTCTGCATCTGTCTCTAACTTTCTGCTCCTTACCCCCTCCCTCTCCTGCTAGTCATCACTCAGCTCTTATATATTAGTAGACTTTCTCTATGTACCAGGAATAGGGACTTCTAGCAGCTCTAGAATTTGATTCTTAGGGCTGGTGGCTCTGAAAAAATAGAATTACCCTATCTCCCTCAATGTTCATATACTCTAATATAGTCTACACTGGTTTCATGCCCATGCATGTCAGTCTGCTTTTACTGCCATAACCGAATGCCCAGTATTGATGGTTTAAACAACACAAATTATTTTCTCGCAGCTCTGGACACTCAAAGTCCAATAAGTCCAATGGATTTCCTATAAAGTATTTCTTCCTGACTTGTAGACAACAGTCTTCTCATGACCTGGAGTCCCTGGTCTAGTTCTATTTCTTGATCAGGGTGTGTTTACAATAGTTTTTGCCTTATCCACATACTTTCATTTTGTATGTTTTCTGTGTCTATATTTTACCTTACAATAAAAAGTGACACAAGAGATAAGTCATGGGAAAGTGAGCTTTTAATCTAAAGCCACATATATCATTTCTCCTTACATTAACAAAAGCTAACCAAGTTGCCAAGGTTAAGGTTAATGTTGTGGGAATTGTAATGATTTTACAAGAAAGACAACAAAGGGGAACAAAAATAAATCAATTACAAATATAATGACATAATGCTAACAAGAAGTGGTAGTCACCTCAACTAAGAGAGCAGTCACGGTACTGCTGAAAAGTAACTGACCTCTAGATACGAGGATGACCAAAAGAAACCCCCAAATTTATTTATTAAAAAATGTGTTTTTATTTGTACATGTTTAAATGTCTATCACATTCAAAGTACTCTCTGTTTGATGCAAAACACCTAGCAGGATGCTTTTTACACTGCATAAAACAGTTTTTGACCTGGTCAATATTTATGCCTTTTAGTGCTCCTGATGTTTTTTGTTTCATCTCTTCCACATTGGCAAAGCATTTCCCTTTGAGGACGTTTTTTCATCTGAGGCAACAAAAACAAAGTCTCTCTAGGTACAGCCAGTTGAATAGAAAGAGTGGGGTGTGGGGGTCATGCTGTTTTTGGTCAAAAACTGCTGAACACTCAGCACAGTGTGAGCAGGTGCATTGTCATGGTGGACATACTAGTTATCTGTTTGTCACAACTCGGAACGTTTCTTCCACAAATTGTAATGCAACCATCTCAAAACTTCCAGATAAACTCTTTGGCTGATGATTTGATACAGAGGAACAAATTCTGAGTGTCCTACAAGAGAACATAATATAATTCCATATTTGGGGATCCCCTCATATATTAAGAAGGTGAGACCTAGGAGAACTTTATGATTAATTCTATAGGGGTGATGGAAGAAGAGACTCTAGGTTTCTGAACTGAGCGCCTTATTCAGCAGAGATATCTTACAAATACAGGAAACAACTGAATATGTAAAACAAGCTGTAAAAAGTTGGGAAGAGAGGATCATGAGTTCAGTTAGACTATTGTCACTGATGCACCAGTTATATGTTCAACTCAAATATACAAGTAATTTTTATAAACCTAGGTTAACAATAAAAGGGAGAAGTCTCAGGTATAAATAAATATTTGGAAGTCATAAGCATAAAAAGAACTACTGAAGTCATTCCCAGGAGATAGTATAGAGCAAAGAGGGAGAAGTAGAATTCTGAGGATTAACAACATTTTAGGACTGGGCAAAGAAATAAGAAATCACCTCCTTTAAAAAAGGAATCTAAGATGAAGTAACCAGAATGGTATATGAAAAATCAAAATTTTTTTGACAGAAAAGTAAAATAAAATCCAGGCAAAAAAACTATAATTTAATATTCAGATAATTCAATTACATAAATCCTAAGCAATATGTTTTGACTGAAGCAAGAAGTTTGCCATTGGTATGTCCATGTGCTTTGATAGAGGAAGCAGACAGATGTCATTGATGTTGAGGAGATGGTAAAATAAAGCTTGGGTATTGGTTAGGCCTTCTTCATGGGTGGTGAGGTCACCTAGGATGATAGTAGAACATTAGAAAGAGAAGTCTCTCAGCCGAGACCAGAGTAATCAGTATCTGGAAGGAAATAGAAGAAAATAGAAGAAAAACATGCCTAGTTGCCTGGATTCCTCTTACTTCTGCTAACAGCTCTCAACTTAAGCATCACTTCTTTAGGGAAGTCTTGCCTGACCTCCACAGCACTAAATCAGGTGTCCCCTAAAAGTCTCTGTAGTGTCACTTAATTACCCCATTATATCCCTTAACAACTCTGCAATAAAATTGAACAGTTGGCTTTCTCTCCATGAGACTATTAACTCCTTTAGCTAATTTCAAGACTATGCCTGTTATGTCTCATCTGTTTAGCACTGTAATTGGCACATAAAAGTCTCTTTACAAATGTTTGTTGATAGAATGAATAAATGAAAAGATAAATAAACAGGAGAAGTGGGAAGATATCAAGAAAGCAGTAGGGTTTACTAAGGCTAGAGGAGTACTGAGAGAAAACAGACTGCAACTTTTGACTCCTCTATAAGAAGTCCAAAACAATGCCAGGATTGCTGGTGCTTCTGGAAACACCCTAGTTTAGAATTGTGACGTTCAGTTATTTCTGTGTACAAAAAAATCTAGGACAACTTCAAGACTCAAAAAAAAAAGAAAGCTGCTATTGGAAAATTCATTTTTTCAGGAAATGTAATATGTTCAATTCATAAACTTCTAATATTCAAGAGTATATGTTTAAAACAAGCTATCATCAATTAAGTAAATAAGAAAAATTGGTTTTAGTCATACTATTTTATATATTAGGGGAAATTATTGTTTTAGGAAAAGATGTGAGATAGTAGAAAAGGGTCAAATGATAGAGGGAGATAAAGACTCATATTAAAATACTGTTGCCTAATTAGTGAGCTAAAATTAGATATGACAATATTTACTAGTATTCTATACTCTACTCTGTCCTATAGTCTGTATTTTCACTGGAAAAAAAGTAATTTATTTGTTCTTTATATCAGTTCTGCAGAGCAGGCATTATTATGCATGAGGAAAAGATTTAGACAATTTGTAATTTGTTCAAGCTTATAAATGCATGCAACTGGGGTGCCAATCCAGTAGACTCTACCGCAGTTTACAGTGTATGAGTGTCATAGTGAGTCACCCCAAGAATTCTAAATGAATGGCAATGTCTAGAAATTAAACTTTATGATGACAGACTACATATGTGTGTGTGTATATGTGTATGCATTCACACACACAGAGAGAGACAGAGACAAAGAGACATACACAGAGAGAGAAAGAGAGACCGACATAGGGAAAAAGGGTGAAAGAAAGTGTGTCACTATAATAAGAGGTGGGTTTTTTGGTTAGCAAAACATTTTCTAGATATTTATATTATGTTGTTACATGGACTGAGCAGGTTCTAGGATTATTAAAGTTCCCAGTGCCAGGTTGCAAGCACCATTTTCAGAATTGAATCTGTATAGAATAAATTATCACAAGCAGTGGGATTGTACTTTCAGCTGCTGGTATGGGATTTTTTAAAGGTCATAATATAACTTGAGGACATAATCACATTATGGGGCAATATTTCAACCTCATATTTATGGAACAAATACATGAAATTTCTTTCCTATTTCAACTCTACATATGTTAGGTAGTAATATTTTGAGGCCAATGAATTATACTCTTAAAAAAATAGCGAGCTTTAGGATCAGTAGAAATTCCAAATTTAGATTTGAATGTACTTTAAATAAAAGGATCTTTTTTTAGGATGAATAACTTTTTAGTGTACAAGATGTGTTGTTGTGTTAGCTGCTACTTGGGTAAGAAATAAAGGAGATAGCCACAAAGCCATGTAAAATTAAATTTATGATGAAGCAGAATTTTAATTTTATTATGTAACATGTTTGTATCTTATTTTAGTCTTAATACTGAGTTTTTATTATTCACACTGACATTTTTGAATACAAATTAAGAGACTATATAGGTATGAACTGCTAAAAAGTTTTGGAGGTTTGTGATATCTTGGGGTCCTTTGCTGTGTGGAAACTTCCCCTTTGACATTTGAAGAGAGGCAAGTTGACTCGCTAATAGGATCACCAGTTCTGGTTTTCCAATGTGGTTTTGGAGGTCACGGGGTTACAGAATTCGATTTCCTTGATGTCAGTCTCAGTCCATCAGTGCCCACATGGACTAACTCCTTGTTCTGTTATTCCAGACTTTTTTGTTGTTGTTTTCTTTTCTGCAAAGGGAGAGAGCTACACTACTTAAGTTAATTGGTTTTAGTGAATGTCTTTACATTTATGTTAGCCAGAACGGGAATAACATAGGGATATCTATGTTTGTAAAAGTACAGAAGTCAATACTAAAACATCACCAATTTTTTATACATTTATCCAGTGTGCTAATATTTGAACTTTTTTTCAGGTTTGAATGGCTCTAGAATTAATTACACTTAGTCATAAGAATGCATTAATGATATTTGCTCATGGATTTGCTTCTTAATTTTAACTGGGTTTTAGTTTAATACCCACTGCAATAAATATTTATAATAATTATCTATTTTGTGAAATATACTGTGGGTAAGTTCAGTTTGGAAATCAAGATACATGAGCTAGGTACTTAGGAGTGACTAATTTCAATTTAGAAATCATACGAGGAGGGAGAAAACAGATCTTTTCGTAAAAGATTCACAGGATTAGAAAAGGGTTAGGTAATAGCAGGAGGCTATACACAGAGATTGGCGAGCAAAGTCTTTGGGGACTTGTTCAGAGTATGATGTGCCTGAAAGATAGGGCCATGGGCAGGGAGACAGGGTAGAGATAGTGTAGATATTAGAGAGGAATGGATCAAAGACTGGGGCTAAAACTGGATAGATTTGTTATTGCTAGAAATTCTTTCTCTTTGGCTTACCTCTGAATGCAACTAAATACCAGATACTTGTCATTGCTAGAAATTCTTTCTCTTTGGCTTACCTCTGAATGCAACTAAATACCAGATACTTGTCATAGATACATTCATTTAAAACAAATTTACCCAGTGTGAACCTAAGGTGTTGAACTACTTGCTTAAAGAGTAAATCACGCATCCACGATATATGCCTCTCAGGAGAATTGTATTTAAGACTTTTTTTTTTTAGTCTCTAGTGACATCTATCTTCTTTGGATGTATATATGGATTTTTTTGTTTGGTTTTCACTTTTAGTTTTTAATCTCATAACATATATCAAGGTCAATTTTTGGTTTTATTACAAGGTGTTGAGAGATTGAATTGGTGATTTCAGATATTATTGGTTTGGGAAAGTCCATTCTAAACTGTAAAAATATATATAATGTTTTGCTGACACGGTTAAGTGAGCTACAGAGTCAATGTCTCAAATCCTCACTCTTCATCTATCCTCCCATCTCTGAGGTCAGCTGGCTGATTGTATGATTGAAATCAAAGAAACTTCAGGTAATATATATTTGGAGGCAGGTGTTTTATTTAACCCAGGATGATTCAATCTTATATGACTTGGTTAGATGACAAACACTGAACCATGAAATGTCATGTATCTCTGTGGCTATTGTTTCATAAATAAAATCATCAAAGAGAGTTTCATTATAGTAAAAGCCACTATGTGAGATGTATCAGGAATATAAGCTGATAGACCATAGACAGGCAACTTTTGTTTTAAAATAACAACAACAAAACAAACAAAACCCCTTATTAATATTTATCTAAATTTTGTTGAAGTTTCTGCTATCATAGTTATTATTTTATTTTATAAAAACATAAGCTAGAACCAAATAGTTCTTTGTACCACAAGCATGAAATGTAAAGGTATATGGAATATTCATTTTATTAGCAAATAGTGCCACATAGAGAACAAATAAACTTCTTTTACTTGCAGAACCCTTTAATTTTAAATATTTTGAGAACTGAGTTTATGCAACAGTAATTCAGAGTGCTGGACTTTGGGAAAGACTGGAGTGACATTTTGGGTGAATGTGGCTTAAAAGGGAACACAAGCAGCAAAGACAAATTACCTTTGTCCTGATGTGCAGGTTAAGAGAATACATTAAATATTGAAAATATGGCCATGCTGTTTTAATGATAGAGAAAAAGGAAGAAAGGAAAGAAGGAAGAGAAGGAAGGAAGGAAGGAGGGAGGGAAGGAAGGAGGGAGGGAGGGAAAGAAAGAAAACAATGAGAGTACTGATTACCTAGATGACAGTAAGATATGGACATCTTCACATCTTTCTCTAGGGTGTAATCGTTAGAAGAAAAAAATAAGGCAAAATTGTGTCAGGGTTGATTGGTATTATATGCAGAAATACCAGAAGAATTTATAATGAGACTGAGAATATGGAACTAATGAAGAAGTATTACAACAAGAAAGAAAAAGGAAGATTGGTGTGAGAAGCTGGAGGTGAAGTAAGGTGTAGTCAGTAAGGAGATCAGACAATTTCACTAACCCTCCAGGACCTGAACACACAAAGGAGCCCAATTAGAAATAAATGAGCTAGAAGAAACATTTCATAGTAAATTGGGGATTATCAGTTTGCCTAAAGGGAATGAAATCAGAGCATTGAAGCCTCCTCGTTTCAGAACCACTTGCTTTTTTTTTAAGATTGACATCAGTGTTCTTGCTTTTTATATTACAAATTTTAAAAAATCATTTATAAAACAAATTAACAAATAACTCACCTTTCTGATTTCTAAGAGTGGAATCAGATTCGATTGAATCATAGACGCAAGGAGAGTTGATAAGTATTTGTCCCATGTTTCATTATCTTTACCCATACTGGGACACTGCCATGTCCTCTGGGTATTCATGAATTTCAGGGAGACTTTTTACCCCTGATTTAGCCTGCAGCTTCTCCAGATACAGGAAACACACACACACATATATATATATATATATATATATATATATATATATATATATATATATATGGCATGCATAGAGACAAGAGACTTGGTTTCAAGTTGGCAGAATATAAGCGAACAATTTAAGGTCATTCTCGGATGCTTGAATAAATTAGTCAGAAACACAACAATGACAAAATAAAAACAGGATATTTTTTAAAATAAAAAATAGATAACACTTAGAGTCAGATGTTTCTGTTCTAGGGTCTTTTGGTATATCAGTTCTGGCCTCTGGTCCATCACTAGGTAAGCCTGGGGAAAAAAAATGTTTATTATTTTTGTCAGATGAAGGACCTCATGAATAGGAGCAGTGTGGTTTCTCATTCTCCCCTGAAATATTTTTTGTTTACTTTTTCTTTATATTATATTTCAAAGGGGAGTTTATTCTGGCCATCTATTCTGGAGTCAGTGGAATTTTCACAGTACCCAAGGCACACAAAAATGCCCATTCCTTTCATGACTATCTTTGCTTTTCTGGAGGTAAGACTGGCATCTCCCTTTTGAAGATTTATTGTTGTCTACCCTTTACACACCAGAGGGCAATCTAGGCAGGATTTGGAGGATTAGCTGTAAGGTATTAAAACGATTAGTTGGGCAAATTTATTTATTCATTCCACAAATATTTGTTGAGCACCTGGTACTTGGCTGGGTGCTTAGGGACAAAAACCCCAAATACAATATATTATCTGCCCTCCAGGAAATCACAAGTAAGCAAATAATTACAGTAGAGTGTGATAAAGGCATGAAGAAAGAAGCATGGAGGAGGGGCAACTAAGTAATTTGGAGGGAAAAGAGGAAGTCAGAACAGGATTTCTAGAAAAATAGAGTTTGTGAACTGATCCTTAGAAAGCAAACAGAAAATTAAAATTGACTACTTGAAGGTGAGTTTTTTGGGGGGAAGTAGGGTAAGAATTAGTATTTAGAAAAGAATTCCTGGAAGAAATATATTTTATTCATCATTTCACTTTTAAATACATATTAAGCAACTATTACATTCCTTTGCTGAGCTCCTGGGAAACAAAGAACAGGACAAGAATTATTTGATACTGTGTGCAACTCTTATTCTTGTGGGAGAACAGGCAATATGCAAGTAATTACAATGGGCACTAACCAATAAAGTGCATATTATGTCCTCAACACTGTTCCCAGGCATTATTTAAAGGCACTAATTTAAATCCTGCAGAAACTCACTGAGAAGTTTCTTTTATGATTGAGTAAATTGGGAAACAGTTATATATCACTAGTAGAATGATAGGTTTGAGCTCAAAACTAGGCAGCCTGGCTTTGAAATTTATGTTTTCAAGTACTATGATATACTGGCTATCAAAGTAAGTAAATGGATATGTAATAAAATATAAGGTATTGGTAAGCGTATTATTCCATTGTGTGTTGCTATAAAGGCATTCCCAAGACTAGGTGATTTAGTAAGAAAAATATTTATTTGCCTCATGGTTCTATAGGCTGTACCAGAAGGACAGTGCTTCTAATGAGGCCACAAGAAGCTTACCATCATGGTAGGTGGTGAAAGGGGAACAGGAGTATCACATGGTGAGAGCAGAAGCAAGAGAGAGAAGGAAGATGTCCACACCTCATGAAGAGTAAGAATTCACTCATTACAACTGGAATGGCACCAAGCCATTCATGAGGGATCTATCCTGTGACCCCAACATCTCCCACTAGGCCCCACCTCCAACCCTGGGAGCCACATTTCAACATGAGATTTGGAGGGAACAATCCAGACCACATCAGGAAGCGATATGGGGAAACATAAAACAGTAAGCAGAGAAAAAAATTGAGGAAAAGGTATTGTTCTGAAGAGCAGAGCAGAGATTGTCAGTACCTTGCCCATGCCCCTTGGTTTGATCACTTCTGTAGACTCAAATCTAACACCACTTGCCAGGACTTGTGTGTCTTTGTGGGCTTTTTCTGGAGTCAGAAGGAAGATGACTTTAACCTCGAACACAGCAGAACTGAAGTGAGAAGGAATTAATACCGCCCGCTCCCCCTGCCCCCCACCGAACAATTTTCTTTTCTTTTTTTTTTTTTTTTTTGAGTTGGAGTCTCACTCGGTCGCCCAGACTGGAGTGCAGTGGCCGCTCCCAGCCACCGCAGCCTCGCCTGCTGGGCTCCAGCGATCCTTCCACCAATGACTTTCTGGACTTGTTTTAAAGATATCCCCAGCTGCCTCAATCCTTATGAAAGATCACTCCAAAGCATGTTTTAGATTATTTTCCAGAGTTTTCCTGCAGGATTGGGCTCCCCTGGCCCACAATGTTGGTGGCTGTCTTCATCATGTGTTCTTCATTGGCTCTGCCCCTTGCCTGTCTCTCTTCCTCACTTCTCTACCAGTTTTTCCTTTGACTTTCCAAATGAGCTGTTTATACTTAAATCCTCGTCTCTGAGTCTGTCTTTGGAAAAACCTAAATCAAGGCAGGTTGGTCAGGAAATACATCTCCAAAGGAAATTTGTGGGAAGAGCATTCTAGACAGAGAAAACTACACATGCCAAGAACGAAGGAATGAAGTCCATTGAGGTTGCCCAGAATGAAGTGAGGAGAAGGAATTAGTAGGCCAAGAACTCATCCAGGGGGCAGGCAGAGACTGAGTAGGAAAGGTCTTTTTAGGTTATGGAGAGTAGTTTGGGAAGTGAAAAGAATAGCACACTGTTCTATATGAAACAAGAAGAAAAAAAAACTGGTAGAGAATTAACTCTAAAAGCAGACTTTAGAGTAGATCTAATCTAAGCCTTTCTTTTTATAGATGAGGAAAATGAGTCCCAAGGGGTTTTAATGACTTACCCCAGGTCACCTTGATAGGAACAGAAAAAGAAAAAGACAGTTCTCTACCCAAATATGAGTCCCAATCTGTCAGATTTCCAATCCACACTTGAAAGAGGCACGTTCATTTTAGAAGCTTGCCATGAGCATAAGCATAACAAATAAACAAGAAATGAATGAAAGAGAAATAATAATATTGAGTGTCTATTAGAATGAACCAGCAGTAAACCAGCAATATCTGGGGTTGTTTTGGTTGTGTGTTTTTGGTTGTTGCTGATTTTTTTTTAATACTGCTTCTTCAAGTTCATTGCTTCTAACCCCCACCATGTAAGATATTGCAGCTCTTTCCACATTCCCCAGCAAGGGGCGAGTGGGCAGAGCTGCAGGTGCTATCTCTCCTACTGAATTCCACGTGGGCACAAGCAAGGCAGGTCTGGAAGCCAGGCCAGATTTCACATGGGCATCTGCATTCAGGAGTTTCTGCTCTATGAGCTCCCTAGCTCAAACCCTGTCATTATTTTGAATTCTAACACCTGCCAGTAAATGGGTACTTGATGACACTAGGTAACTCAATCATTAGCTTAAAGCACTCTATCCAAATAATGTTTGGTGGATTGAATCTCTGTACAACTCTCCTTTCAGAGCTAAGCAATCACATGGTGAATTCATTTGGTGTGTTTGTTGTTTACTGCATAAGACAAAATGAATTCTAGTAATGCCAAAGGGAGAGATTGAATCATTTATTAAGTACAGTCTTGGACAGGTGTCTCAAATGTCAATTCTAGGAGTTAATCTAAGCTAATCTTCAGAAAAGTTAGATTTAATGGAAATGAGAACTCAGAGGAATTCAAAGTGGAGGTAGCTGGATGCTTAAATCTCAAACACTGCTGCTTATGACAGTCTTTTAAAGAAACTCTCTACATGGCTGTTATCCTTCTGTGTTCTGAGGTGGAAAGTATTTGCAAAACTAATGTTAGCTCATCGGTAGGAAGAATTTGTACAAAACAAGTTGTTTTCTCTTTATTTTTGACCTTGGCATGTAGTCAATTATTTGCAAATAAAGCTACATGGTCATATCTTAAATCAGACTCCAGAGCTTTTGGCCTCTATCAGTGTCCCTGCAGAGTTAGTATATATAGGATGTTCTTATAACCTGCTAATGTAGGTCATTTTTTCTGATCACAAAATACAAAGCTACAAGACAGAGTTTGAAGTTAATAAGGAAATACTGCCTAAATGGTGGCCACATATCATATCTAAATATTGGCAGAAAAAAAAAAGAACTTATCCATCATTGGTTGCAATTTGAAAAATAAACTCAGGTATTTGTCTTCTCTTCAAGGCACTGCATTTCCCACCAAATAATGAAAATATTTTAGTTGTGTTTAATATTTTTATTTTTTCTATACATGTGCATTTACAAACATACTAACTAGAAAACCTTGGCTTTTCAACAGCACAGAATTAAATTAAAATATGCACTAACAAATACTGAAAAACCAGAAAGAATTCATGGTGTATTTGGTAAATGTATTAATCAAACTTGATTTACCAGAGATGGTGGACATGGTATTTGGGGGCTTTTACTGGTGGCTCTTACGATGATGGGAATATCTTAATAGCATATTTAGTTTTTAAAATTAGGGAGAAAAGGACGACACAAAAACAACTGCTACTAATGACCTGCTCCATGTTATAAAATCCGAGGACTATTTAAAGAAACAAATCTTTGCCAAGAAGTTCAAGTAGAAAGAGTACAGCTGAGGCAAATTAAAAAGTAAAAAAAAAGAGAAGAGCACAATTCAGAAAAGGAAGCAGATTGAGGCGAAAGAGCATTACATAAAACAGTGAAGTATATGCAGTTACCAGATAAATTTCTAGGCTCTGTGGAAGTCAAAAAAGAATTTTTCTTTCTCTCCCTCCCTCCTTCCCTCTTTCTTCTTTCTTTTTTTCTTCTCTTTCTTTCTTTCTTTCCTTCTTTCCTTCTTTCTTTCCTTTCTTCTTTCTTTCTTTCTTTTTCTTTCTTTCTCTCTTTCTTTCTTTTTCTTTCTTTCCTTCCTTCCTTTTTTCCTTTCATTTCAGATATACACATTCTGATAAAATACTCTTCTAGAATGCAAGCTGATAAGCTTTGTCTATAAAGATCCAGAGAGTAAATTTTTCAGCTTTGTAGACCTTAAAGTCTCCTTTGCAACTATTCACCTCTGCCACTGTATTCTCAAAGCAGCCGTAGACAATGGTAAATGAATGTGCATGGCTGTGTTCCAATAAAATTTTATTTACAAAAATAGGCAGTAAGCGGGATTGAGTCTGAGGTCTACAGTTTTCCAGTCCTTTTTCTAGAAAGTGATCTACTACATTTACATCAGTATAACTCTTCCATGAGCAACAGGCATATGAATATTATTTTCTGATGGAAGATTCAACGAATGGACTTATTTATTGTGGTCACTAAAAATATTTAAATACAGGCTGATACTAATTATTTATGAATATGTAGTATGTTTTAAGTACTGTGTTTAGTGTTTCATATGTGTATTCTTATCTATCCTGAGGACAGCACTCTAAGTTTGGTGTAATTCCCTCCATTTTATAGAGATGCAGCACTGTTCAGAAACTTGGATGAATATTTGTAGATTTTAAGTGTCCCTGTTGGAATTTAAAGGTTTTTACGTTTTTCAAATATTTGTACATGTGTATATGCAAAAAAATCACTGTATGATGAAAAACGAGTATCTCAAAGGCCTCATAACAATGAGAATATAGATAAGCATGCCATAAAATATAACAATACAGGAATAGCTACACCTTGTTTTCAAACTCTGTGATTTTCTATCTTAAAAAAAATATTAATTTCCAAGTCAGTTCCCCTTTCTTCATAACATACACAGAATTCAAATAAGAAAATATAAAATACCAGTGGTTCTTTTTTAAATTTATTTTTAACTGACAAATAATAACTATACTTATTTATGAAGTACAATGTGATATTTTGATCTATGTTATATGTTGTGGAACATTTAGCCAAGTTAATTATCACATCGATTCCCTCACCAACTTACTGTTTTTCTGTGGTGAGAATGTTAACCTTTTTTTTTTTTTTTTGAGTCAGAGTCTCACTCTGTCATCCAGGCTGGAGTGGCACATGCACAGCCACCCCAGAGTTGACCTGCTGGACTCCGGCAATCCTTCCACTTCAGCCTTCCAAGTAGAAGGAACTATAGGCATGCGCTACCATGCCCAGCTAATTTTTTAATTTGTTGTGGAAATGAGGTCTCACCAAGTTGCCCAGGCTGTTCTCAAACCTGTGAGCTCAAGCAATCTGTTCACCTCGGCCTCCCAAAGTGCTGGGATTACAGGTTCAAGCCACCATGTCCAACCAACAATTTTTAACTGAGGAGAGTGCCACCACCCAGGGAACATTTGGAAGAGTGTGGTGCTTTGAGGTTGCAGTAAAGACTAGGAAAGGTGATAACACTGGGGGGTGGAGGGCAAGGTCATAGATGCTGAAGATATTTCAGTAAGAGGGACGGTCCCATGCAATGAAGAATTGTCTTACCCATAATGCTTAAAGTCTCCCACCCTTCTGTATTCATTACAAACAATATAAAACAAAATGACAACAACAAAAAAACAGAGATATTGGCTTGTGGCAGATCTTGTTGATTCCCTGCCTGACAGTAACTTCTTGCTTCTTCCTTGGTAGCAGTTAGCTATTAATGAGCTCAGGGAATGCTGACTTCTCCCCACCTGCTGTGATAACCCTAAATCTGATTTTCCTTTTTTCTTTTCTTTTTTTCCTTAAAGACAGGTTTTCTGTTGGTCAGACTAGAGTACAGTGGTACAAACATGGCTCACTACAACCTCAAGCTCCTGAACTCAAGTGACCCTTCCACCTCAGCCTCCCAAGTAGCTAGGACTATAGGCATATGCCACCACAACCTACTGTTTTTTTTTCTTTTTTAATCTACTGTTCCCTCTCCTTTCTGCCATTAAGTTTAGACAGGGCATTTTACTCTGTTTTGGCTTAATAGATATAAGAGAAAGCCCTTTGGCTACCTGAGGCTGGATGGTCACTTGAGGCCTGGAGTTTGAGACCAGTCTGGGCAACAAAGTAAGACCTCACCTCTATGAAACATAGAAAAATTTAGTGTGGTGGCACATGCCTATAGTTTCAGCTTCTTGGGAGGCTGAGGCAGGGGGATCACTTGAACCCCTGAGTTTGAGGCTGAGGTAAGCTGTGATCATGCTGCTGTACTCCAGCCTGGGTGACAAAGTAAGACCCTCCCTAAAATAAACTAATAAAATAAAATAAAATACAAAAAAGAGAACGTCTACTTAACACCTTCTTGGACAAGTGTCCCTCTATGACAGAAAGAGAAAGCTGCATGAGGAAACATTTCTTCCCATTCCCTTTTTTTCTGATTTGGAGACAGTAACGTGAGAATTTCATGCTTGGAAGTGCTACAGATATTTTTCAACTGTGAGATAAAAGCTAAAATAATCTTAGAGAAAACAAACTAGTACCTGACATTATATAGAAGGGCCTACATTTGAGTTTTTGTTATATATGAAAATGCCCCTACATAGTAGGTCACTTTTAGTTGTGTTCTCTTAGTTTCATTCAAAGATATTTGAATTGCTACATGAAAACTGTAATTTCCATTTGCCTGGGGCCAAAGAGTTATATAACAGAATCAGGACCCAGATAAATATTTGTTATCTTTGGCTCAAAAATTCTTGAACAGAACTTAGGAGAACCTCTAATCAACCACACTCGTGTTCAAGTACAAAGCAAAATACATATCTATTACTGCACTATGGAAAAGTATATTCAATCTCAAAAAGAAATTGATAATTTTATGACCAGAAAAACCAAAACTGCAAAATGAAATATATTACTTGTTTTAGAAAACAATACTTTGGCAGTAAGTAAACTGTGTTCTTCTGTGTTCTTCTTCATAAACTAGAAGTTTTTATTACTATAATTTTTAGGAAGAACAACCCTGATGAAGTACAGTATGAAACAATAACAACTCTTTCTAAAGGATTTGCTAACTCTTATAGGTTACACTCAAATAATTGAGTTTACTGAAATACAATTTTATGGTGAATAGTATTTTGTAACTGAGACAATCAGTAATTGGAAGTCTTATAAATGTAAGTGGGGGCAAGAAGGTAGAGGGTGAAGAAGGGAGATATCATTTGTCATAAAGCTATTAAAAATGAAATGATCATAACGTAAAATCATTCTGTTCCATGCATTCCCACCAAAATGAATATTCTTTCTTTATATGGAATGAAATTTTAAATATGTTGATACTTTAAATTAAATTTTGTGTTCCATAGATTATATCTACAGAAGGAACCTTTTTAAAAGGCTATATTAAACTCATCAATGCAGTAAAGGCAAGTTAGTAAAAGAGAGTTTGAGGAAAGTATGAATTGTGTTAGGTTGAATTTGGAGATCTTCAATGCCTCATCTTTGTTACAAAACTAAGTATGAAACATATCTGAATTGTAATTGTCTTCTTTTGTCTTTTTTGAATGTCAGTCCTTTTGGTGGTATATGGCATTACATGCTTGGTTAATGCTATTAAGAGCTTTTTTGGACATTTGGGTGTGGGAGGGACAATAAGCCTTTGCAACACAATATTTTGTCTTCGTGACTTTTCTAGTGCCATCTGGATTTCTGCATATTTTCTACTTGTCTCTTCGGAAGGAGAATTAGATAAAAAGTAGAAAAAAGGGTGTAAACATGTAAAGGAAAAGGAAACACTCTTGTTCAACTCCCCCAGTTGAGCTACTTCCTGATTATAGTCCTAATACATGATAACTGGCCTGTGAAGTTCATGCCGATGCATGAGAGAGTTTGGCATGATCAAACGAGTGTATCATTTCTGCCTCCTTCTGTCAGCAGTAACTGAGCAATCCATCCTGGTGATTGGAAGAGCAAATTTTCTTTGTCCTGCACATGCTGTATTTATCCTTCATGAATATCCACAAAACTCAGCAGGGATTTGGCTGAAAGAGTAGGCTCACTCCTTGCAGAAAAACTGGTAATAAATCTGGGAGGCTTTGTACAAGATCTGAAAGCTGCCTTCACAATTTGCCGGAGGACGCATGTATAGCCAGGAGTAAGGAGATTATGTAAACTACAGAGGAGAACCAGGGGAACTTGGCAAGGCAAGACCGAAGTCAGAATGCCCTCCGAATATTCTCTTAGCAAGAGGGAATTAGAGGTTCAGAGTATTGTCTGGACATATAACTTTTTTCTTCTATCACTGGAAGTCAAACTGGAGTTTTGCTTGCTCTTTTTTTTTTTCTTAAAACACAATAGAAATTTAAAGAACCTGTTCTATCTCTAACTTGGACAGCATACTTCAAAGAGCAATTTCTATTTTGCACTCTTACCTCAAGTACTGCTCTGTGATAATTATCTACAGTGCCTTCTAATTACTCTTTGTTATTTTTTTTTTTCTTCTATTTCTCCTAATGTTTCTGAAAATATGCTTTGGAAATGGGCTCTGGAAATGTGATTTCAGAGTGTGTTCAGAGGAGCCTCTTCATTTGCGTCACTTGGAATGCTTATTTTAAAATATCAGAAGCCTAGCCACCGCTCTCTTTCCCCCACTTACAGAGAATTTGAATCCACTTTTTTAATGGGTTATCTGATGGTCCTGATATACGCTAACACTTGGACATCGCTGGTTTTGGGAAGTTAGTAGAAGGAGAGAATGAGAATGAGAAAACAAGTGACACAGAGTTGAGAAAATAAATGTCAGGTGATTTTTTTTTTCTCCTCTGGCTCTGGCATGTTTTGAATATCACTAAATACAAGCCGTGTTTTCACTAGGATGCTTTACCCAAAATATATACACTTGATAGTTTTATTTATTTATTTATTTATCTTTTTTTTGAGTTGGAATCTCACTCTGTAGCACAGACTGGAGTGCAGTGGCTGCTCCCAGTCACCACAACCTTGACCTGCTGGGCTCAGAGATCCTTCCGCCTCAGTCTTCTGAGTACCTGGAACTACAGGCGCGCACTACCACGCCCGGCTAATTTTTTGATTTATTGTAGAGATGAGGTCTCGCCAATTTGCCCAGGTGGGTCTCAAAGCCGCGAGCTCAGGCAATCCACTCACCTTGGCCTCCCAAAGCGCGGGATAACAGGCTGAGCCACCGAGCCTGGCCAATCATTTTCTTAACAAAGTTTATTTTCATAAATCAAAATGAAAAATTTATAAATCTAACGTGGCTGAGTCTGAGAAATAGAACATGAGATTTTGAGGGGAATATCTTTCTGTATAACCTTACACAGAGAATCATTGTTTTCTATTTACCTCCCTCTTTATGAAACACCTCTTTTAATATTGCATTCTTGTAAAACAGATCAAGGAACCAAACCATGCCCTCAGGGAGAGAGGAAAGCTAGGCCAAGATATTCTCAAATAAAATACAATAATATAATAATTATAAAGGTGCTTTGTAGAGAGAAATACATCATTGGGGTTTGGTGGGTAGACCTCAATAACTTTTATTAAGTTACTTGAAAGAATATTTGCTAGTAACTATAATGTTTACTCAAAGCATGTATTTCTAAATTCTACACTGCATTTCTTTCCAAAAACTACATTAATTTCATCAGACTTTTATCTCTTTTGAGGAACATAATTTTTGGCTATAACAAACACAAAAATGAATACAATAGTAGAGAAATGAGATTTCAGCAAATTAGAGAAAGTTTCCTCCAGGTCAATTTTAAGGCAATAAATTAAGATTCTCAGATTGCCAGTGTGAATGTGGTCTTCAGTCTACCAGAAATGAGGCTTATCCTGAAATTCCACTACTCATTCGTAAAGATAGCTCTCATCTTTCTTTTGGAGAGTCTGTAGCATAGCAATGTTTCAGATTGAAAATGATAGGGGAAATATATTATTAGATTAATTAGATAATTAGCAAAATTCGCAGCTGCACCCTTTGACAGCACACGCAGTGCCTCTGTCTTAATGAGGCAGACCATAAACTTTCCAAAAAATGAAATTTATAGAAACATTTATTTATATGATATTTATTGTAAAGGCTGATTTTTAAAAAGGCCTTATAGTCTAAGAACTAAGCCATTGTAGATGGTAATCAAGGGCCTGTTTTCATAGTCTTGATTTTGGATTTATTCACAAGCATACACAAAAATGTATTGTATATTACTACTTTTATATGCATATCTGTAGTTCAATTGTAAGATATTTACTACTGGCTTTCATAATTGAACCACTAATGAGGTGGTAGAATTGTGACCATGTGTCTCCATCAGGCAAAATACAAATCAAAAATCTTGTTACTTTCAAAGGAAGTAGTTATTTCTACATTTTTTTCTTTTTCTTTATTAGAGCATACAAATTTAGTTTCTACCAGAGTAGATATTATTTTCGAGCTTTTAAAGATTTTTTCCAAATATCTTCCTAATAAGGAAGTGAATATTTTCTCCTGTTGTCAAAAAGTGCAGCTGTGGGTTTTTCTAATTGCTCAATTAATCTAATGATACACTTTCTCTATCATTATCAAACGAATAAGTTTCAGCATCCACATTGCATTCTTTACTGGAGATGTCTTGTTTGTTTTTAATAATATTGACTTGTAAAATTGTCTACATGCTTGTGATAATTTATTAATATACACTCCATATTTCCCCCTTTTGAATGGATTGGCTTTTGAAGCTGGAAGAATGTTGCTTTATGCAAAATATCTTATATAACTAACTTTAGCATTTTCACCTTGATTTGAATTTCAGCTATCACTTTCCTGAAATTACATAATGGCCAAAGGAATTTTAAAAATCTAAAAGATCCGAGTATCACATGTTCTCACTCATATAATGGACCTTGAGCATCCAATGTAATACTATAAGAAAATGACTGACAATAGTGGGAATCTATGGGTTGGGAGGGAGATGGGATTAACAGTAGCAAATATCTGTCTGGGGATGGGGAAACACCTCTTATCAACAGGGTGCCTGAATGAAACGTAATTGTACACCTAACCCTTAACTGTACCCCACAAAACCATAATAAAAATTATTGATAAAAAAAGAAACATCATCACCATTAGAATGGAGAATAAGTATAAGAACAAATAGGCATAGAAAGTCTTTCTGTTAATTTAATATTTTATTCTGAACATTCACACAAAGCTCACTTATTTATTTTTAATTAAATAATTTGCATCAGAAAATAAATTTCTGTGTGTTGTCATAATTGATTTTCATTAGTGTTTTCTTTTTTTATTTTATGAGTTTTCAGAGAAAACTTAGAATGTGGGTACTCCTGGCAAATTGACAAACTTCTGCAAAAATGGAATTAGTTCACAAGTGTCTTTCAATATTATTATATATTATCCCCTATTCCAAATCTCTAAAGCTTTGTCACTTCTTCAAATTCTAGTTTTGGTGGTAGGATTGCTTCACTGTCCTTGCGTGTTGGTTGTTTGTTTACTTGATCATTGTAATCACTGCCGCCTTCACTGATGTCAGAACAAACATTAATTAAGTGCCTAACAAAGGTGGGACACTGCCAGGCCTTTGACATACATTACTATGTGAACATTCTTGTTGACCTGTGAGGGTGCATTTTTGTCATTTGCCCTTTATGGGGAAGAAAACTAGGAATTAGATAAGAAAATTGATAGAACACAGAGTTATAAGTAGTGGAACCAAGGTGCCACTACTTACTTGTTCCAAAGTCAGTGTAGTTCATCTTTAAGCTGTACTGGCAAGGATCTTTTTGGATTTGTTATCCACAATGTTGAATTTGTGACTGATTTAACATAACTTCTATAATACGAACCTCAACTCTCTGTCTCTTAGTCCTAGAGAACTCCAAGTCTTATTAAAGTACGGGTTTTGATCAGCTTCTTAAGTTCCTTTTGAAATTTGTTCAGTGTTCCTTTCTTGGTTCCTGTCACATCATTACAATTTAGTATGTCTGATCTTTGTTCAAGTTACAAAGATGAATTTATGAGCAAGTCTTTTTAAAGGTTCTATGTCCTTTCTTTTTTACTTGCATTAAAAAACTTCCTATATAACATGCTTCATTTCTAGAATTAAGGTGTTTTGATTATAGAAAAATTAATACTTAGACGTGTCATTACAGTGGTACATTGATCAATATTAAAATCTAAAAAGAATGCACTTCCAAATAAATACCCTAAATATTTTCTGCTTTGTTTTAACAAATAAAATAAAAATTTAAAGGTTAAAAAAAGACCTTTAAAATGCTTTACTAACAATTTCCTCTTATTAGAATTAGTTAATAGAACTTTCATTTTTGCTATTGTTTTCAACTTTGCTTTACTGGTGAAAAGAATATTTATGGGATAAAAAAATTTGCTGAAAATATTTTTTTCTTGCTTTTCTTAAACAGTTTTGTAATTTGTTCATTTATATACCTTTCTTAATATTTTTAGTATTTCTGATTTTATCTCTGCAATGTACCTTACAACTAACATATTCAAGACTGATTCATTATATTATATTATATTATATTATATTATATTATATTATATTATATTATATTATATTATATTATATTATATTCTTGAGGCAGATCATGTAGGGTGGTACACTCTACACACACACACGCAACACACACACACACCCCAAACCCTAAAACTTGGTTTCCTGCTTTGTATCAATATTTGTGCAAAGCATCCGCAGGACAAAAGGAGTATTCAGCTAAGCAATGTATCAATTGCACTTCTAGAAGTCATAATTGGACTGCAGCATGTTTCAAGGCCATTTTGAATAGTGCACTTGATAGGATAATGTACCTTTGGTCTCTGACCTCAATTGTCAAAAACTATTTTGCTACATCAAGGAAGCATTGTCTGAGGAGAGAAATCAAAGCTAACTCAGCCAAGAAAAATTAAAATTAAATGCTTATGCATAACCTATGTAAGCTTATAGAAGTATTTTATTCCTTTAGCTGCTTTGGATGACATGATAGTTAAAAGCCCATCAACCTGAACTTGAAGTTATGTCTTGACCACTGTCAGTATTTTCAGGAAGATATTATTCACATGCCATTCAGGGCCTAAACATGTTTTTATCACCACTGCCAAGAAAGTCATAAATAACAAATGTCATGTGTCAAATTTTAGGTTTCTATTAGAAGAATAGCAAAGCTAGGAAAAAAAAGAAGAATACAAATCAAAATCTGGTCTCATTGAATTAAGAATTTTTGAGTTGGCCTTGTCTTTGTGGGCTGGGTTTCTCTGAAGAAATAAAATTTTTCTGTGGCTCAGTTTCTTCAACTAAAAAATGAAGGCTTTGGGTCAAACAGTATTTCAAGTCACTCAAGCTTTAGAATTTTTTTAAACTGATATGTGTGAAAACCATTCCAAAAGTTATCTTTGTTCTCCAAAAATGAGGATTTTTTTCTCTAAACACAGATAGCAGACATGGCCTATGCAAAGCTTCCTTTCTTCATATTATATTTCAATACAAGAAATATTATCTCAAAAAGGCACCCCTCTGCCTTTTATATATTTGTTTTGTAACTCATGCTCTTGCTCTTATTCAGCAAAGTAAACAAACATTCTGGTGGGGTTAAGGATTAATGGCAAGGAATTGCATGACTGTACAGCATGTAACCTTGAGGGAAGAGATCAAGGGAAATGTCAGTCAAACACCTGCCCTTAGTGCAGTTGCTAATTAATTCGTGAACATTGACTAGGGTTGCAGATTTGCTGGTGTACAAGGGAATGAAGTCCCATCCTATAAATACTGCCTTGATTTAATGAGGCTTTAATAGGATTAAATGGTTTTAACTTTATGACTTCATGTTTTTGATTATGGTTGTGTAGTGCTTTTCAATATGGAGAGATATGAATTTCATTGAGTTTTAACAGTAGACTCTTAATGAAAGGTAAGGAAATAAAAAGGGGAGAGTGTGTCATTAGCTCAGAATTTAGGTTTTCGAAATTTTGGAATAAATTTAAAAGTTAAAATGATCTTTGGCTACCTATAAGTAAACATGATAAGTTACTCAGTGTCTTCCTTTAAATTAATTACCATCTAGTTAAATAGACCACTTTCTGTTACTCTGAATCTGAGCTATTTTGCCATACCAATATCTCAAAATTATGCAGAGCTTGATTCTAAATCTTTTTTAAATTATATTTTTGCTGTCTTTTATATTTGAAAATGACATACTGATGGTAACTTATCCTATAAATATTTTTGTGTAAAATAAGAATATCATTTGGATATGTTATTGGTTGCTAGAGGTTTCTATTATTAAAATTTCTTTTTGAATGCTCATAGAAACTGAAAAGTGATCTTGTTGTGCTGCTACTTTAGATGTTAAAATAACATTGTTATATAATTTATCCAGTAAAGTTTTCGACTCAGCTCAGGCTTCTTTATTATTGCTATTATTATTATTATTATTTTAGCCAAGAGTATTAGAAATCTATTACTTAAAAATGTACATTCACATATAACTGAAATATATGGTAACTTTGTAAAAATAAGATTTTTTTAAATGAATAGCTACTATAAAATAGAGGAAATGTGTAAATCAAATTGTGTCATTCTCTGGCTATAAAACATTTCAAACGCTTTCTTTTTATCTTAAGATAAAGTACAAAATTCTTAATTATGACCTATGTTTTTAATCCATTTTATCTTTCCAACCCACACTGTTCTATGCTTTCTAGTTACTGCAATAAGTAAGACAAACACAATCCTTGCTTTGGAGACAAAACTTATAGTATAATAAGGAAGACAGACAATAAATGAGCAAATAAAAAAATGTAATTTCACACAGTGATGATGTCAAGAAGTAAGTAATACCAGCTACTTAATAGGGAGTGACTAAGGCAGAGATAATCAGTTTAGATCTGATAGACAGCAAAAGCTTCTCCAAGTAGCTGCTATTTGAACTGTGCACTGACAACACAAAGAAGCCAGCCTTGCAAAGTTCTGGGAGCTGAGTGTTGGACAGGGAGTGCAGCTAACGCATTAGACTCCATAGAAGGAATAAGCTTGTCAGTTTCAAGGGCTTGCCTGGAGCATGGTCAGGAATGAAGAGAGAGTCAAAGCCATAAATCAATCAAGGGCAGATTATGTCATATATTTCCAAAGTATTGAGATAGAATTGCCTCCTATGATCCGATTTCTTCGCCCTGTTCTCAATTCCTTATGTGAGGCATGTTTGCCTCAGATCCACAGATATAATTCTTTTTTCTCCTCATGATTGTTTCCTCAGCTTCTAATAATGACTAGCCCATCTTTAAATACTTTTTAAAGAAAAATGTTATTATGCTTCCCACCTTTTTTCCTCCCTAAGATACATATTTTTGATTGGTTTCCAAATAGCCTCAATCTCCCTTTTTCTTTACTCTTGTTCACTTTTCATTCTAGGACTTGAAAATGCAATATATTTATTTTATGAGCCTTTCTTGCAGTTGAGGTCAGGAAAGCCCATTCTGATCAAGAAGACGGAGAAACCAGGAATATAACTCTTTTTCTTCTTGATAAAAAGAAAGACCTGTATTTTATTTTCCTGACTGCTCATGTGTTCCCTGCCTTTGGACATGGCTGTGAGAACATTATACCTGGAGTTGGGGCAGCCATATTGCTACTATAAAAGCAAAACAAATACCATAACAATAACAACAACAACAACAAAGGAGATTTACAAAGCTGCCACCACAGTACCCTGATATTATACCCTGAACCAACCCATGATAGTACCCACTATCAGACTTCTAATTAAGCAGACAATAAATGCTCAAACCACTGATAATTGAGGTTTCTATAATTTACTGCACAATAATTCCCTACTTCATTGCTCCGTGCACATTTTTCCAAGGACTTATCTCACCGAGAAATAAAACTGGAAGTATGAAAGACTTTTCTCTTACAAGAACTGTTGGTTGTTGAGTTCATTATCAAATTCTGTATCTTTAGAAGGCAAGCTTATTACACAGTATCTTTCCTGATACTGGCTATTTATCCATGGAATTATATGTTTCTACATGACCTTCTTGGCTTGACTCTCTTTTTCTTTATAGCTTTTCTATGCACAGCAAAGAGGTGTGACTTATTTTATGGATTATTTCTTGTTGTAAGGTAGACAATTAGGTAACTAGTTTATTTGTATGCTCAGTGGAGGACAATTTGCTTCTTAAAACAGAAAAGACCTCCTTGTTTCTAGCTTTTACCAAATAAGGTGAAGGTATTTATCTTTTTTGTTCTTTCTTGTATTATTCTATTTTATAGTTTAGCTTCCTAACTAAATTTATCTATTAATCATTGAATTTGCAGCTATAATTCCATAGAGCATCAGAGTAATATGAGAGATTTAAAATCTATTGGAGTTGCATGTGTACAGGTGTTTTTAAACTCTCTAGTACCTACCAGAATCACAGACTCTAGCTATGTAAGCTCTGTTTCAAGCAGGACTCAGAAGACTGATAGTTTTCCAGTAAGGAATTTCACTTTATAATACTATTTTCCACCTCCTACCAACTCAAAACCCTCTTCTCTTGTCATTACTTGCCAGGTTTTAATAGTTGTGTTTATTAATAACAATGATGACAGAATACATTTATGTTTGTCTTTTGAGTTGTGTTCTTCAAATTTTATCTTTTTTGTGGAATGTTATTGGTCATTTCTGTGACTCCTCAGTGAGTCATAGAAATTTTGTCTGTGTATGTATGTGTGTGAGTGTGTTATTAAAGTGTTTGCCACATTGTATTGCTTTTGTTTCCCTTTGTCTCTTTCACAAGAACATCTGTCCCTTGTGAGCAGGGATTTCATTCCATTCTTTAGAGTGTCTTTAATTTCTAGAACAAAGACTGGCACAGAGCAAGAAAATAATAAATGAAAATTACTGAATGAGTGAAAATATAAAAATTACTTCCCACATCTCATGCATATAGTAACTTTGTTTCTGTGTGGGTGAGGGTTCACTTATCAAGTTTGTGAAATCGACTGAAAACTATTACCACAGGCGTAGTTTATGATACTTTTTAATATGATCGAACAGTTTTGTAACTCAGTTTCCACATAAAAAGTAGCAAATGTTTTTTCTTGGTGAAATCAAAATTGAATTTATGTAATACAATATGCTTATGCAAACCATACTATAATCAAGTAACTCAAGACTTCTGTGGTCACAAATGCTGTTGATGAATGCTAGATGAACTCCAGGGTCTTTTTTTAGAAGAGTTTATATTATATGATATTTTCTTTGGCAAATTCATAGGCTAAAGACCTTGGCTAAGCTTTAAGAATCATAACTGCTATATAACTTATTTTCTATCTTTTGTATCCACCTGTGCTGGTAGAAAATATATAGAATTCATCAAAATTAAAAACTAGTGATATTGTCTTCTCTGAAAGCACTTTTTCATAAGTGTGAAAGCCAAATACTAAGAAAAGGGGTTACTAGGTAAAGAGGCAGCAAATAGAAGTGATCAAGGTGGGCTGTGGGGTACCTAGGCCCCTCCTCTCTGGGCACATCCCCTCCCCTTTAAAAATTTTACCAAAATAAATATAATTTGCCCTTGGCACTTTATAGATGCATATTATGAGATACATAGAGTAGTTCATACTCACAGGTAAATATGTACTTTCCAGGCCAAAATAATCAGTCACCTAGAAGTATAAAGAGGTAAAAGAAGATATAAAAGTTAACAAAATCAGAGACATAGTTATTGAAACTTATGACAGAATTTAAAATAACCTGCTGGCTATATAAAGAGGATGAGAATAGAGAATAGCAATATGAAATAAGGAAAACAAATTATGAAAAGTTACCAAGGAAGAATATAAAAGTATAATAATTACAATAAGGGACACAACTGTTGACCTGCACAGCTGAATGGATACAGCTGAGAAATTAATTAGTGTGTTGAAAGATCTAATTGAGTACTTTTCCAGAAAGCAACAATTAAGAATAACAAGATTAGTTTTAAATCAGCAGAAATACTGTGCATATAAATAGGTTACATTCTCCAAATAAAAGACTTAGTCTCTCAGATTAGACAAAAATATATAAATAAAAAATCTAAAACATATTGTCTACAAAGATATACTTAAAACAAACAAAAAAAGACATAGAAAAGATGGACAAAGATATACTAAGTATATGACTATTGGAAAACTATAGTATTAATAACTATCTAACATGACAAAATAAGACTTAAGAAAAATAATTCAAAAGGTCAAAGAAGAATATAATATTCTGGTAAAAAAAGGTTAAAAGAATAATAGGCTATAATCATCATGAACTTGTATGTGCCCAATAATATTGCCTCAAAATATGTAAAGCCACAACTGTCAGAACTGAAGAGAGGTACATATAAACATACAATGATAATTCAAAATTTTAACATGCTACTCACAAAAACTAGCAGATCAAATAGAAAATTATAGAAAGATATACTACAGTTTAAATATTTTACTTTATATGTATATGGTAACATGAAAGTAGATATATGAGATTTGAATCATGATGTGTGAATATGTGTGGACAAAAGCATGGAGAAAGAGGGGAGAGAAAGAGAGAAAGAGAGAGAAATATACTCAAAATTCAAATAATATGTTCCTTATGAGCACAAATGCAACATTTACAAAATAGCATGTGTATTAGACCAAAAAGATTGCAGATAGTGGAATTTGTATAGTCCTAAAGCCATTAAGTCTCCATCATTATAGAACTATATATTACACTCTGTTTTACAAAATATAATGATTGTAATATATAATGATATAGGAAAAATTAAATTGCCTTGACAAAAAAAGCATTGCTGTAGAATAACAGTCATTTTCTCTTCTAATATCTTACATACAAACATACAGTAGATTCCTATGGTTTATCATTTAACTAGTACTCTGATTTTATGGCATTTTTCTAAAACAAGCGTTTGTTTTAGTAATACTTATTGCTTATGGAGCATTGTGTACAAGTTGCATGTACAATGTTAACAGTTACATTTTCAATATCTCAGTAAGCGCTCCATTCAATTAGCAATATTGTGCTAATTTAATGAATAAAGAAATCAGGGCATAAAGAAATTAAACACCTTTTCAACAACTGAGCAGAGCTAGATTGTGAACAAAGACAACTTGGTTCTAGATGCTGGGAATTCCCCGGAGACCAGGCATGTTACTTGTGAATAAGGCCAGATTCATAAGACATGTCCAGTAGATACCTATTGAATTGAATTAAATTCCCTTCACTATAATAAAATTATAAGCGTAAGAAACAGAAGTTAAATATCAATTCCATTATGGGTGTGTAGCTGATACAAAATCATTTAAAATAGAGTAAAATAAATCTCAACACCAGCCTTCATGCAGCAGTGTACAGAATCACCATCCTGGCAAGGAACCACATATATCCTTATGCACACTGTTTCATGAGTGCATGTGGTAATTACAGTCATAAGATCTGAATAAATCAATTCCTTAATGTAGTAATGGCATTGCAAGGGTAGTAATGGTAACATTAATAACAATAACCATAATTCTATGAAAGTTTAGAAACATAAAGTCTTACAGAGACTATGCAGCTATTTGCTAAATGTAATTTTTAAAGGAGAAATAATTTATTTTTATTGGCTTTGACCCAACAAAGTATTAATATCTTTACATCATTTTTATCTTGCTAATAAAGAAGTTCAGAATTTTTAACATATTCTTCCTAGGCAATGCTCCAAATCTCGCCCTCTATTTGGTATTACAGTATCAGTAATTGGTGTCTCACGTTAACATTTATTTAAAGCTGCTGATTTAACATTTAAAAATTCTGGGGTTAATGGATCTGCATTCACAGATCCATTAACCTCAATAAAAACGAATGGAACCTCTTGTGAACTAAAATCAGTTCAGATCATGGATATGCTTTCTCTAATACTCACAACATTTAGATGGGTCCTGCTAAAATGCCAGGTCATAAAAAGGTCTACTAACATGGTAATATTCAAGGTGATTTTTCAGTCTTTGGCCACTGTTGTCCTATGCATCAGAAGCACAGCTACTCTATAAGGTGTGGTCCATACAAAAATTAATTCTGGCAAAATACATTTCCTAAAGCTCATGGATTCTTACAATACTCTAGAGTTTCCTCTTCTAAAACTTCAGTAACCTGCTAAAGACCACGTTCTTCCTCAGTACATGCTGGAGACCCCTAAATCTTAGGGACTTCAAAATCTGATCTAAGTTATATAGTCAAATAACCAGCAGAAAACTTACATAGTATGGGCACTACTGGGCTTGTAACAAATTTTGCAGAATGGGAGAAAAGGCGAACCACTTTTACTACTTTCTATCAGTGTGAGCTCCTGAACTCTCTGATCTTAAGTTAACTCATAGTAATATTTAGGTAAAGAAATTCTTTGTGTGTTTGTGTTTGTTTGTTTGGTGTTTTGATGTTTAAAACAGTTTTGTTTTTTTTTCTAAATTAATCAGACTTAACATCTAGGATCATTTACAAACATCAAATGTACAATTCAGTTGAAGAATTAGAACACTTTCAACTCTTAAAAGTTTCCCAAATGCTTTTCACAGTAAATACCCCATACCATAGTGAAAACCATTATTCTAACTTCTAATGTGATTGAATAAATTAAAATGCAGGGCTCTATATCTGACTTCTTTTACTCATGGCTGTGTCTGTGAGATTCATTCTCTGTTTCTGAATGTAGTAGCAGTTTATTATATGGCTATAAAGTATTATATAGACAAAAGGGTAGACCTAAAAAAAACCCCTGGAATTTATTTATCAAAAAAATGTGTATCTATTATTACATATTTAAACTCAGTCACCTTCAAAGTACCCTCCATTTGATGCAATACACCTATTGAGACACTTTTTCCACTGCTCAAAACAGTTTTTGAACTTGTCAACTTTGATGCCTTTTATTGCTTCTGCCATTTTTTGTTTCACCTCTTCCATACTGGCAAAACATTTTCCTTTGAGGATTTTTTTTTTCATTTAGGGGAAACAGAGAGTCACTCAGAGATAGAGATCAGGAGAATAGAGAAGGTGAGGCATGAGGGTCATGCTGTTTTGGGTAAAAATCTGAACACAGCACAGTGTGGGCAGGTTTTTCATGTAAATTACCCACCATGAAATGGACACACAGATTGAAAGAATCTCCAAAAGAGAATATTAATTAAAGACAAATGCAGTTTCTCACAACAATGCTAGATGATACACTGGTTCTGATGGATTCCTAGAACACTTACCTAGCAGGGAAAGCCTGTACCACAAGGGACCCACACTTCAAAAAAATAATTCTGGGTTTGTTTGGGTATCTCCTCATATACCACCTTTATTTATCCATTCTTCTGTGGGTGAGGATATGGACCATTTTCAATTTTGAGCAAGAATAAAGGATGGCTTTTTAAAAAAGAAAGCTTCTCATGATTATGGTTATATCCTTTAAGAGAGAACATCCATAAAACCACAAAGCTATTCTGAATAATCTCCATACCTTTAAAAACCATTTTAGCTATCTATGGCTAAATAACAATCTCCTTACTACTTAGTACTTTAAACAACAATATTTTATTATACTTAACAACTTTCTAGGATAGAACTTGGTATTGGCTAGGATGGACAATTCTGACCCACAGGCTCTTGGCTGGGGTCACTCTCTCAGCTGGTTTTAACTAGCAGGTCAGCTAAGCTGGAAGAGTCAAGAAGGTCTCAATTAGACATCAAGATTTCTCCTCTCAATATTTTTTTTACATGATTAGCTTGGAATTTCTCACAGAATTGTGGACTCATGGTCATTGTGTCTATAGAACAAAAGCAGAAGCTGCTGCACTAAAAGTCTACGTATAGTACTGAAGTAGGGCCACTTCTACTGCATACTATCACATTCTGTTTCAAGGGAAAAAAATCCGTTTTTCATGGGTAGAACACATCACAATACAGACAAAAATATATTGATGGTGTCCATCTTTGAATATATCTAGCATCCATAATTCACATGCCTGCAAAATATTTTCATCCCCACTTCCAAAATTCTTATTAACTTATGGCGCAGTCTCAAAGTGGTCTAAATAAAGTCCATGCATGTATGAGGCTTCTTGTTGCAGTTCCTGAAGTGTGTCTCCTCTGGTGCAGTTCTTGGCTACAGAGTCTTATAAATTAAAAGACAAGTTATCTGCCCTTCTATATGCCCAACATGAAGTGGAGAAAGAGGGAAAAGATAACCATGATAGAAACTCCTTTTCAAATACCAGTGTGAGCACACAGCAGTGTCTGGTCCACAGCAGTCATGAAATCAACTGCCCACATGTCTTTGCTCGCCTTGGAGCTGTTCCTTTCTGGGACCCAGTTGTTCTTTTCCTCTGAATAGTTCTCTATAGCTACATGCTATCGAGTTTGCCCTCTGAGCCTTCCATCGTTTTTTAAAAAAAATTAAGAATTAGCAAATTTTGTTTGCAGCTAAATATCTTTTTTAGCCTGATTCCTACCTTTAGATAGATGAGGCACTGGTGTTCTATTTTTTTTTTAAATTATCTCTTCCTTTTAGTCTAAACTATTGGTGATTTCATCAATATATTTTTGTTTTAAATGTGGGTTGCCTATGAATCTTACTGTGGTTCACATCATTTGGCAAAAACTATATATACACATGTCTGTGACAAGTTCTTCTGTTCTTTGAGCTGTAAATCAGGGAGCTGTAACACAATTCCCTTAGATATTTTTTGTCTACTTGTCTAGCTGAGAGGATCTATGACATGTGGCTTAAATATTTTGGAGGTCTTAACAAAGCATCTTGCAATGACAACCTTTATCTGAACTTCATCATAAGATTGGTTTTACCTTTTAGTATCTTCTGCTCTTTGGGCATTCTCAGAATGAGAGAGAGTTTTGTTTTCTAACACAGCAAGTCCTGGGTTAGAAATAATTTGTCTAAATTTTACTTGATAACGAAGCATTTACCTTTTTTAGTTCATTCTTCTCTTTCAAAACCTTATCATAGGCAGTTAAAATAAGCCAACTGGCATATCCAGTTACCTACATCCATGGTTTTCTGTGTTGCACATTACCTCAAGCAATAGCCACACAAAATTCTCCACCATACATAACACAAGTTTTTTCTTCTGCATTCTCCATAGCACACTGCCCTTCCAGCCTCTACTAATAATCTCCTCATATCTATTTCTCAATCTTAAAGTCAGTTTTATATGTTTTACATTTTGTTATAACAGCAACTCAGTTTTAGGTACCAATTTCTGTTTTAGTTATATGCAAGTGAGTAGCAAACCATCCAGAAGTTTTTAAAACATTATTGATAACTTATTTTTTCTCAACACTCTATGGGTCAGGAATTTGGACAAGGTTCCGGGGGATGATTCTTCTGTTCCATGTGGTATCTTGGGTGGTTATTCACCTGTCAGCATTCCAACTGGACTTCAAAGTATGAGAAGAATTCTCTATGTGTAATCTCACACATGACCTTTTCACAGGCTTTTATCACAGCATGCTGGTTTCAAGGGAGTTGGATTTATAAGTCAGTTTATTTCCCCAGAGTGAAAATGGAAACTGCCAGGTGTTTTTAAGCCTAACTAGTGCAGTGCCATTTTTGCCACATTCTATTGATCAAGGAAAGTCCTGGGACATGTGGAGATTCAAGAGCGAGAAAATAAATTTTACCTTTTGATTGGAGAGTGGCATACACATTCAGAAACTGAAGAATGTGTATGACGGTGGTCTTCTTTAGATACTACATGTCACAAAAGGTTTTGTATTTTTATCAGTCATTCAATTTATATTCTTATTGGTTCAACTAAATTATCGTCATCTTCTAAGTATATAATGTGCTTTTACTAGTCTTTATCATCACTGTTTGCTGGCATCAAACTATGGCACAACCATAGTTACACTGAAGGACTTCCTCCAGGAAACTTTTTTCTCCTAAGTCTCAGGTAGATTCTTATTTATGTTCTGTGTCACATTGTGCTTAATTTTACCACAGTATTTATAATGTTCTCATTCATCTATGAGCTTCCTGAGACCAGGACTGTGTCTTATTCCCCTCTGTGCTTTGCACTGTGACAAGTATAGAGCATATTTACATAAAATATTTGTTGGATAAGAAGACTTGCATCACCAAATATATTTTAATAGTTGGAGAGATGTGTGAGACTAATTCATTCATTCTATACATAATAATAATTAACATAAATAATATTGAGTACATATTTACTATATGCAAGGCTATATGCCTAGTGTGAATTAATCTTCACAAAGCCCTCATTATCCTCTTTTTAGATATGAAAAGACTAAAATTTGCTGAGCGAAGTCACTTTTTCATTGTGCCTCAAATTTTAACTGACGAAACTTAAATGCAAAACTTGCATCAGCTGTAAGTCAATGTTTCTAATTGCTAGATTACCTACAGAGGAACAATAGTACACATTTTTATTTCTAGGATTTTAAAAATACCTCTGAAATTCCCTTGGAGGCCTTATTCCTCAGATTTAAACCATGGACATAATTAATAGTCATGTAATAGTCACCTTACCTACTTTACACATAGGATTTAAGACATGGCTACCACATGTCTACAGCCTAACTACAGCCTGGTCACCAATTATTAACCCATTTGGATTGATAAACAATACATTTTGTTGTGGTACATGTCTGTAGAATGAGATAAGGCCGTGGGAAGCCATGTTTACCCAAAAATATGGTCATGTTACTTTCATGTTCAAAATCTTCTACAGGTATACTGAGAATTAGACATCATATATATTGATGATATAGTCATGTCATACTACTCTACAAAACATACCAAACTCATTCATATCACAGTGGTTTTGCACTTGTCACTATTTCTTCTTGGAACTTTCTTCCCTCATGTTAGTATTGCTGATTCATCCTATCTTTTTCATAGATGCTTATATGTCAGTTTCTCTGAGTAGACTATCTAAAATAGCCTGTTTGTCCAGCTTTATCCCTTTTGCCAATATCAAAGGATAGTTGACTTGGAATCTTTATCTGATATTATTATATACACTTATTTGTATAATATTTCTTGTCTATCTTCTTCACTATCCTTTATATACTTCATAAGGAAAAGTAATTTTTTCACTATTGTATCTCTACAAATTCATCAATTTCTAAAACTCAGTAGGTGGTTATTATATAATAGTTGGATGTGTGAATGAATAACTGGTCATATTTTTTAAGTCCCATTCATGTGACACAATTCAAGCTCTTTCTTTTGTTAAGTGTATCACATTATACTCCCTTGGGCATATCTCCCTTGATTATACAGTATCTTGAGTATATCTCTGTTATCACCTGTGCCACATTGTCCTATCAGTGTTGCTTTACTTGTCCACGTCTTCTAAAAGACTGTGAGGTCAGAGTTCTTGTCTTACTCATGTGCCAATTCCTGGCATTTTTCACATTGCATGATATACTGTAATTACTAAAACGTTTGCTGAATGAACACAAAATAACCTTTCTCTTCATTAAAGCCAAAGTTATACCACTTAGCTTAGTCTACTGTTGACACAATGCAGTAGTTTAACATCAAATTGGTATTTTAATTATAAAATACACTATAATTACCTATAAGATTGTACGTTGGGAAGATTGGCTGAAAATGACAATGTATATTGAATCCATGTAATTTAATGAGCAAGATATGCTACTCTAATTAAATTTCTAAAGAGTTTCTACTATTTTAAAGCCTAGTTTATAATCCAGAGAAAATATAGCCTTCAAATTGGAAAGCCATTTGTGAGGCACATTTACCATACTGCAATTTAAACTAATCCTCAGCTCAGCTGAAATTTCTTGGGTGATCACAGAAAGTCAGTTAACCATTTTCACTTGAAATTACCCAATCTGTAAAATGGAGGTGATGCCTGTGGTGGGTTTGATGACTAAATAATGTCAGTTTTTTGAGAGTGAAATGTTCTGAATGGTATTGTATAACTGCACACCTAAGGGACTTTGGCTATCCTTTTCATCATGACTTTTCATGTGACAGATGGATGAAAGAAATCAGAGGTTCATCTAGCCCCTCCAGCCTCCAGGCAAAATAAATTAGCTTTCAAGGAAAAAAGGATAGAAATATTTAAATGTTAAAATCTTTATCTACCCTCCCTTTGACCCAATTGTATCTTTCAATGCAAAGATGAACATCAAGACTGATGCAGAAACCCATCTTGCCCTTTCCGCAGATTTTACGAAGGTTTTCTTATTGTCATTTCTTTTGTTTGTTTGATTGTTTTGTGTTTCTATTTTTCTTCCTCAAGAGAATACATGAACCAATTTGCCAGTACCAGAATCATGTAAATTCAGATTCTTTTTTAACTCCCAGGAAATCACTGGCCAACTTATTAATTTTTTTGTGTGTTTACATTTTAACCTGAAAAATAGGAATTGCTTGTGAAAATAATAATTCCTAAGAATAATCTGACAATTATGCAAAACTAATATGAATCAAGAAAAGATATAAAATAATGACTCTGAAGATTAAATACTTGATGGTAAATCAAACTTAAAAATTTATGGCAACATTTAATAATTGAAATAATATGTGATGGTGTATTTCCAGAAGAGGCTTCCAATACTGGTAAGTCAGTTGTTAATGGAAAACATTAAACTGGTTTCCAGAAGCCTCAAATATTTGATAATAATTAGACTTTCAAAACTGTTTCAGAAATCATCTGCTCCAGCTAAATATCAGAAGCTGACTCTTAACCAGATTTAATTATTATGAAAATAGGTGAAGACTTCAAACATCAAAGACTATTGTTTACATCGTGAGTAGCATAGGCCTATTGTTACAATATATAGTTTGGTAAATAAGGCATAGTCAACCTTTAAAAATTACTGAAAAAAATATTTAAAGTATTTCTCTATTTAGCAAAATAGACATTGTCAGTTTTCTGGTGCTGTGAGTTTGTTTCAACTCTACTAAGCATCAACTAGATTGGATTCTCATGTTGGAGACTAGAATGCATCACTGTGTGAATTGAAATGCATTACTCTGTGAATTGGAATGAATTAGGCACACTCTATTGCACTTCTATCCTGTCATATTTCTGCTGTTCTAAAAATGGTTTCTATAGGAGTTTGCTATCAGATTCAGGACAACACTTTATAAACAAAATTTAATGGAAGCTTTCATCTGTTAAATTTTATTACAACTCACATTAGTTTTTTTATGCTATAAACATGCTTATGCTGTAAGTTATAAATGCATCGTCCACAACTATCTAGGCAATGCAATAGTTTAAGTATCCTAGAAAGACAGAAAAAGGAAGATTTTTGTATTAAATATTCGTCACTTTCAACGCTTTAAAAAATAAAATCGTCAGTATATTTTTTTCTTTTAAAACATGATTTCATTATACTTTGGAGAAAAATTTAATTTGATCAGGGGTTAGGATAATAATAATCCACAAGACACAAAAAGACAGATATTAAAGCTTAATATTTTTTTTTGGTCACACAGGCTAGAGTGCAGTGGCAGCCTTTACCTGCTGGATTCAGTCAAGCCTTCCACTCCAGATTTCCAAGTAGCTGGAACACTAGGCACATACCACCATGCCCGGCTAATTTTTTAATTGTTTTGTAGACAAGGTCTCACCAAGTTTCCCAGACTATTCTCGAACTTCTAGGTTCAGGCAACCCCCTCACCTCTGCCTCCCAAAGTTCTGGGATTACAGGCATGAGCCAGCACACCCCACTGAAGCTTGATGCTTTTAATTGGAGTTTAAATATTTAAACTGTGAGACAGAGGGATGTTTGAAGAAGATGATCTAAATACTCTTTCTTACTCTATTTATTTCCAGAATTAGACATATGTTTTTGTTGCAACAAGATGGCTATGTTTAGATCTGTATGTGTCCTTAATAATTCACCCTCAAGTTTGACTTGGTGACCTTTGAAATTTTATTCGAGGAATACATTTGATAATACAGAATTATGATTCCCATTGTTCTAATTCTGTAAAAGTTTAACTTATATGCAGAAATAATATGGGCCTGGTTTCAATAATTTTACAGGTTATGTGTTCACATGTATTTTTGATTTTAACTTCGTGGTCTAAGAGAATGACATACTCTGTGTTAATGGGTGTGAGTGCCTATGCTTGTATGAGTGCTTTAAATATGAACATGTTAGTTTTGATAGTACATCCTTGCAGAAGTTTAATATTGTCTCTGGGTTTTTTGTTTTCTTATGATTTTGTTCAGAACACCATAGTGCTTTTATGCTCATGGATTTTTCATTTTACTCAATAACTCATTGATCATTAAGTTGAACTTTTTTCCCAATTACTACATCACACCAAATGTCACGTCTTAGCAGGGGGAGGCCCCTGTGATGTTGCTTAAAATCATTGCTTGACAACAACTTATTTCACATATAATTCAATAAATACAGAAAGTGCATGGGAAAAATTGACAATCTAATTGTTTGGAGATAGCAATGACACAGCATTAATATGCTAGTTTTTTATTAGAACATGTGTTACATTGTTATATTGATAGCTAGATAGGGATAGATAAATAGCATCATCAATCCCATTTTAAAGATAAAGAAACTATAACTAATTTGAATAGTTCTGCTCTAGATAAAAAGAAATTTTTATTACAAATAAAGAGTCATCTTATCTGAAGAAATGAATGGATTTAACAACATATACGGGATGCCAAAAAATGCACACACCTTTTAAAAGATGTTATTTATAATGTACTATTTCTTACTTTGCTTCTTAAATGTATAATTAAACTTTTCAAAGTTTAATTACAGTAGCTGTGTGTAGTATGATATTCACTCAATCATGCATCTGCTACTTTCTTTCACTCTACAGCCTGTCACATGGTGACGCTAGCATTCATTTGATTAATGCTATCTTTTGAGCGAACGTCATACTTAAACGTGTTTATGTTTTGTTGGTAGCCTCCATATGTAATAAAGCACCTCATGAGTCTAAAATTTAAAAATGTACTATTTCTTACTTTGCTTCTTAAATGTCTCTATTTTATAAAGTAAATATTTTCCCATATGCTATGCAGTATTTAATGTTAAGTTGCTGGAGCCACATAAACATCAAAATTCAAGTGATAATCAAGAGACAATATACTACGTATGTGGGGTTTTGAATCAAACACTATTCTTGCTGTATAATCTACTTTTTTCTGTTTTAAAAAATCAAGAAATTGATAAAATTGGCCTTCTGATTTATTTTGAAAATGGCTGACCTGGTTAAAATAATGAAATACTAACCTCTACATTTCTGCGTTCTAATCTAGTTTCTATCACTTGCTTATTATATTACTCCAAATAAATTCTTTAAAATTTCTTGTCTCTAATTTTCTCAACTTAAAAATTAAGATAATAATTATCCTACAAAGTTTTATGGATATCAAAGAAGTTAATATAATATAAAGTAGCCATCACAATATCTGAAACACACAATACTTGTCGAATTATTTTCATTTCCTTATTTCTGTCTTTCCTTTCTACCTATGCAATCCCTGGGATTTATTTTTCTCACCTTACCCCAACCACTCAGTCTGATTGTAATTCATACCTTTGGACTGCACTGTGGATGGTGGCTTGGTCACATAAATTATTGGAATGCAGGAATATTGTTTGGCCCTGTCCATTACATTATTTCATTTGGTTTTGTGACTACATAGTGGAAACATATCTTCTGGATACAAGAAAATTTTCTAGTTTTCTAAGCAATGACTTTATTCTCTTTGAATGGACTCTATAAAGTTTTATAACAGGAGGTCACAAATTCATCCCTGCTCTTCTCACTCTTAAACTCATACTATTTGGTGAGATATTTTGATACATTCGATGTATATTTGCTTAACCTCAGCCACGTCAGATATACTTACCCATGTTTAAACTTCTTCCCATTCCCCATCTATGTTACAATTTTGTCTAGATGTATTGTCCATATTTGAACACCTTCAACATGTTTGATAATGAGTAATGAAATTACATTTGAATTCATATGTGTGCCCACATTTATATTTAAAATCATGACAGATAATATCTCCAGTTTTGTTTTTTATAGAAGCACGATGGAATACTATGCAGCCATAAAAAAGGACAAAATCATGAACTTCGCAGCAACCTGGATGGAACTAGAGTCTATAATACTGAGTGACCTCTCACAAAAACAAAGGTCCGAGTATCACATATTCTCACTCATATAATGGACCTTGAACATCCAACCTAATACTATAAGAAAATGACTGACAATAGTGGGAATCTATGGGTTGGGAGGGAGATGGGATTAATGGTAGCAAATATCTGTCTGGGGATAGGGAAGCACCTCTTATCAATAGGGTGCCTGAATGAAACGTATTTGTAGACCTAACACTTAACTGTACCGCACAACATCATAATAAAAAATATTGATTATAAAAAAAAAAGATAATATGAAAACAAAGAGACTGGAAAAAAGAAATCTGTTGGAGAAGCTGATAAACCTCACAAAACCAGTGATGTTTTGCTATATCTTGACACGTGAATGACGAGTGACTCAAAAGATAAGTACAAAATGATTTCTCTGTCTCCCAACAAAAAAACAGGAAAAATAAAAGGAAAAGAACAGAGGTAAGATTTAAAAACTACACCAAGTGCCTGAGGGAAAGTTGCCAATGTGTTATGGCTGTCCCAGCAAGCTCACAGGTGGTTATTTACTTCAGTATGAGTTTTAATATCTTCGGCATATTTGCAAGAGAGTAATTTGAAAATCACCATGTCTTTAATATATCAAATACATTAAAATCTTAATCTTAACAGATAAATAAATGTGAATACTTAAAGCACAAATAACAATCTATTAAATTTCTTTTACCTGATTTACTGTAACACAGCCGACTTACTGAGTTGAAGATTATGTATAAATTACTACAATTATGCACAAACTCTAAACCAGTAAGAATCTAAAGATTTTCTTTGGTTTATAGTTTATTTAATAATGACTGTTTATTCCTCACCATCAATATCAGTCTCTTATAACAGAGCATGCTATCATAATGTGAAAGTAAAGGCTTATCTTACTCTATATTTTCTGTTTATTTACATTCTGCCAATAGTATTATAGTAATGATAATGATAATAATAGTATAGTAATGTTCCTGAATGTGAGCCAAGACGCAAAATCAAAGCTAGTATGTAGTTAATTATGAATATTCCAATCAGTTATTCAACAGGCATGGTACATATTGTAGAGGGATGCTAATCCTCCTTTTCTTTTCTTTTCTTTTTTTTTTTTTTTGAGTTGGAGTCTCACTCTGTCACCCAAACTGGAGTTCAGTGGCCGCTCCCGGCCACTGCAGCCTCGACCTGCTGGCCTCCGGCGATCCTTCCACCTCAGCCTTCCAAGTAGCCGGAATTACAGGCATGCACTACCACGCCTGGCTGATTTTTTGATTTATTGTAGAGATGAGTTCTCACTGCCCAGGCGGGTCTCGAACCTGCGGGCTCAGGCAATCCACTCACCTCAGCGTCCCAAAGGTGCGGGATTACAGGCTGAGCCACTGAGCCCGGCATAATCCTCCTTTTCTTAAATAATAACAAATAAAATAGACCTTTCATCATCTGGAAGAAAAAAAACATTTTAAAGGTACCCCAAAGAAGATGATCCTTTATTTTATTCTAGCATAAAAGAAAGGTGGATGGTTAAAAATGTCTAAATGATGCAAACAACTTGAGCCAACTTTTCAGTACTTTTCAGGGCCAAGCATCAACAGATGGACAGATTTCTCTCTCTCTCTCTCTCTCTCTCTCTCTCTCTCTCTCTCTTTCTCTCTCTCTCTCTCTCTCTCACACACACACACACACACACACCCTTTTTAAAAATATCAGATAAGAACTTTTGGTGATATTCTATAGAACTGAATAAAAGAATCAGTGCTTTATGAGAGAAGTGCACACAACAATGCACGAGACAAGACAACAATGAAAAGAAAGTTTGATAATGCTTACAAAGTTTAATTCATGAAGGATTCTTCTAGTGAAATTTCTCAAATACACTTCCAAAGACAACATTTTAGAAAAACCAGGGTCCACTGGGCATCCACTAAGATACAGTGTGCTTTTGCACAAACATGGAGCTAGGAGAGAAAATCAGGGCCCTAGTCTACCTGAGAGATTTTAGCATAGTAATCATAACATTCTGAAAATAGTGGCATAAGCAACTATACCTGAATATGAATCTGGATTGAAATACATTTTGAAATTTATTTTTATTATAAAAGAGAAAATGAAATTACAGGAAAACAAAGATGTGTGATTGCATACTTGAGAGCATGCTGTATATATAACTTTAGATCCTGCTTATTTCTCTAAACATTATCGCATGAGGTTCTCAGGTATTTTAAGAATGTTCAACTTTTGATGAAGTTTCAGAAAAGTTTCTTATGCAACTGGTATGTTTTATGAAATGCTAAGTCCAACTATATTTTTACAGCAAGAAAGAGGACAAATCTTAGTTTCGTGTTTGTAAAAGGTAGGATATGACAGCAAAACTTCTCTGGTTGACATATGGTGCCAATTCACTTTCAGTAGGATGCTTCGGCTGCTTTAGCAAGAGATCAAGCTATCTACAGAATTGGAGCATTAGACACTGATCGTTGCAGGATTTCAATAGAGTAGGGTGACCTAGGATGATACAAAACTGAGCTTGCCCCTTAATTTCCTAGAGTGGAAATTGATAAAATTTTCTGTAAAGGATCAGATAGTAAATGTTCCTGAATGTGAGCCAAGATGCAAAATCAAAGCTAGTATGTAGTTAATTATGAATCAAGAACCAACCAAATTTCCACAAATATTTTATCAATGACACTCAAAGAATGATAATTGAGTATAAGGTTCTATAATCCTGGTATTCATTGGAGTTCAAAGTTAGTGTTACTTATCATCATGGTAGAAATGTGACCTCTAAAACTTTCCATTGCCTGTCTGGAACAGATATCTTCCCTGTAGGGAACTCAGCAGAAAGTATTATGTGAGTCACTCTTTTGACATTCTTATACCAACCTTATAATGTAGAAGAACTTTGCATGAGATCCATGTCCAAAGGACAGGCTCTTCTTAGACTCCCTGGGAGTGAATTCCAAGTAAACTCATTGACTGTGTTGTCTTTGATTTCTTAACCTTTCTAGGTTTCCTTATGTATAATGTTTGTAATAATACGTATAAGGACTGTCTAAAGATAAAATAAGTTGATACGATGCAAAAATCTAGAACAATATATGAGATGTTGTAAAGCATTAGCTATAAATATTATTTTGTATGTATTTTCATTTATTTAATAATGTTAAACTATTTTTAGCTTGCATACTCTCAAAAAAAATGACTGTGGGCCACAGTTTGCTATCCCTGACTTAATGTGAACACTGTGTGCTGGTCCACCCACATTCTTACCCTCACCACTGAGGCACTCATTCCCCTGTCCACTTGGAGTGCTGGTTACTAATAAGCAGCTCTTTGGGAATCAGGAATTGTCTTACTCTGAAGGGATCTATCTCACTAATGTCATACCCCTTCTCCAGGGCAGTTTTTATCCAATGACTAATCAAAGGAGGATTAAAAAGGTCCTGTTCTCAAAACTATAAAGGGCTGTCCTAGCTCCTGAGCTCTTCCTGGAATCCCCTGAGATCTCTGTTGCAACCATAATGCAGTACAACTCTCCCAGTTCTGTTCTATGTCCTTTGACAGATGTGGTTTCTGAGACTACACTTCAAAGGACTTCAGTTACCCCACCTCAAACCCTACTTTAGATCATTTGTATCCCCATCCCCCATATTGCTGGGTATACACAGCTGTGTCTAATACTCTTCAGTCTTAAACTGTTCCAATTATTCTTTACTGTCCTTTACATGATTTTTACGAGCCTCACAAAACGGTCCTTATAAAGCATTTTTTAGATGCAAGATAAAACTAGGGCACTGTGTTATTTTCACATGATGCTCTTGTTCTAATATGATTCACTGCTTTTCCCCAAAATGAAATTGAGTTAAATATAAAATATCAAAAATATTTAAAGTCAATGGATATTCTGCATAATAACAAGATCTTCTATATTACAACCAAGGTACTTTTGTCTACATTGGGTTTGTTTTATTCAAATCTCCACCCACCACCGTCTTACCTTGCTGTCATTACAAAGTCAGAGAAAAGGCTCAACTGAGGGAAATATTTGCAGTTTGGCTTACACAAATACAAATGTGAGCTACAAAGTTGTGGAACCTTAGGCATAATGCAACGTTACTGCTACTTATTTGGTGAATAAAGTGGAATGTGGAGGGTATTGTGATAGATTATGATTATAAAAAGATGTAAACTACTCAGGTTTATGACTTTATATGAATGCAATGAAATGCTGGTATATAGTAGTACTTCCAGCCTACCATAAGTCCCCTTCGCTAATAGAAGACATAAATGGAAAATGGTTTTTAAGAAAATGTGCTTCTTTTAGGGTTAAATGAGACTTATTCCTCTTACAGCATGGAACAGGTAACTTTAGAACAAAAGAAAATTTCACTTCTTATGAATCAACAATGAACAGATGAAATTTTATTTCTAGAGATAGAATGATGCTGATAAAATAGTTAAATTTAAACAGGGGTTAAATAAATGCATAATTAATTGATCCATCTAAGTCTGAATATTAAATCAGAGTTGGCATCAGAGTTCTATCCTCTATCTATTTATTTGTTTTTTTATTTATTTGTTTTTTCTGTGTCTTGGAATTAACTCCTAAAGAGCCCTGTATTCTTCGGAGATGATCACTAAAGGGGACTTTCTGCACCATTCTTTGGATATAATGTAGAGATTATATTAAGCTTCCAAGAATGAAAGTTGATTTTAGTTTTATGCCACTGAGATGGTCATTTTCTTCCACTGTTCAAAACAATTCCAGGATATTCTTAGATAGTTTGGATATTGACACATCAGTCTCAAGATTCCTTAACATATAAAATTGTGTCCACTCAGCAGCATCTGCATCACCTGGGAACTTGTTAGAAAGGCAGATTCTCGGGTACTACCCAACATTTGTCGAGTCAGAAACTAGGAGCGAGGCCACGTCATCTCAGTTGTAACAAGTGCTCAAGGTAATTCTGATGCCCGCTAAAGTGAGAAGTACCGCAACAAAAAGTAAACTAACAAAAAAACTGAAATGAAACAAAACAAAACAAAACAAAATATCTACAACAGAATGCATGATGCTTATTAGGGCAACAAGTGATGACATAGAGGTCAAAAATTTTGCACATCAAGAAATATTTCTAAGATTAAACTCTATTATGAAATTATACTCTCTGTTAAAAAGATAGGTTTCTATGGCAATAAACTCTCCTGGCATTAGCAATAAGGAGTAGATTAGAGAAATGTACAATAATAGTATAAAGAAGCCATTTCAAACCAGAAGTGAGTAAAATAATAATGCAGTGTCTAAATGAGAGAGGAAACACCTTTAGTTTCAGGTACTATAGTTCCTGAGATTTTTGAGCCCGGATAGACTCAATGATTAAATATTAAACAATGAATAATTAATGCTATGGTTCTGATTAAAAAAAACATTTATTTTATAAATGTCAGGCATAAAGGACCAAATTTTGGAGCATTGCTAAATTAACATATATCCTTGATATCTACATTTTCAAAAACTATGAGTGATACAAATGAAAAAATCTCATTTTTTTTCTATCACTCAATTCTCTTTTACTCTAGAAGTTTCAGGCCCTCGTATTTATTCTCCCAAACTTTCCTCTGGTGTCCAGATCTAAGAACTTTCTTCTGGTCCTTCATTCTTTTGGTACATATATTAGTCATATCCTGAATTAGGAGTAAAACATTCTTCTTCTTTGAGAAAGAAGAGAATTGGGAAATAGCCATTACTGTATGGTTTTGGGGAAGCCAATGTAAAAAGAAAAAAAAAATGAAAGCATTCCCCTGTTAAACTTTTCTATTCCCTTATCCCTGGAACTGCCTGGCATGGACTTAGAAAAGAGGATTAGGGAACAGGAGAAATGAAAGAAAAGCATGTTCTAAACTCTTCCTGACCCATATATGGTCAAGAATTTTACCCAGATAGATGTCTTCAGGGATGACTGACTTGAGGCACCCAGAGCTCAATTCCTCTGCAAAGAAGGACTAAAACAGCAGATAGGTAACCACATGTGGAATAGAGTGTCTCAGGAAGAACGCTGGAATCCATCAGGGAAGCAACAGAGAACTTCTGAGGTTAGAAGCTCAAGACGGCAGCATAGAGAGAAAAGCAGGGGAACTGACCAGATCTGTTCAGAGCCTGGAGGGTCTACCTATTGCCAGGAAAGTAAGCAAGAGATCCTCAACAGTTCACATTCCCACCATTGATACCTACAGTTTTAGCTATAGGAAACCTTTTGATGCTCACTGGCACAGAGCCTAGTATTGGAGCTGCCTGAAGTCCACAAAACTGCATTGTTCCATAGAGGGAATTTGCCCTCAGTTACCACCACTAGGACCCAAGGTACTGAATCACAACACCATTTTGAGATTGGAGTCAACAATGTACTACATCCTGCCCTTAAGGCCCAGTCACCCAATCACCACTGCATCTCTTCGTCTTTCCCACCCATGCCCTTCCACACTAGAGTGCTGGGGCATCACATACCAAATGGATCCAGTGGTATGGCCAAGTCACTAGTACCTGAACCCATGCAAAGCACTATACACTAAAAAGAGGCAGTCTAGCACACTAGGGAAACTGCCCCCAGGACAGAGACAAGTGAAGCATGTGCTCCCTAGAAACAAAAACCAGGGCCACCAACACCAACAGCAACTCTGCCCTCTTTAACAGTAGGCCCACTGCACACATGTGGACTTGGCCCAGGAACCCAGAGTCCAGTGCCACCTGTGGACACAACTGGTACCTTTGTGTTCTGCCTGGAGGCCCAGGAAACTGTTCATATGTTCCACCATAAATACCACTGATGCATATATGGCCTGTTCTGAGGGCCAGAGAGTGGAATGTCTGGTCTACCAGTGCCTGTGTACCCTGGCCTGGGGTCTCAAAACTGGTCCTCCCAGACTAGCACCACCACTGCCAACATCTGCAAATTCCTCCCGGAGCCCAAAGACTGACTCACCTAGCGAGTGCCTCTGTCATCATTGATACCAGCATCTGGTACCACCTTAGGGGCCTAAGTACCAGTTTGTTCTGTACTCCCATTCCCATCTAAGCCATATCACAGTCTTCACAAACAACTGCAACTTCAGTCACTAACAAACACTACTGATATTGATTATAGGTAAAGTAATCATATGGAGAATAAACAAGAGTGCACAACCAAAATCAAAGCCTCTACTCAACTTAAATTATATACACACCTACAGGAAAAAATCTTCCCGTGTGAAAGCTAATGCATAAAAGTGGAAGAAGTGACAGTTACACCAGATGCACAGATATCAGTTTAAAAACACAAGACACATAAAATAAACAAAGAAATATGATATCCCCAAAGGACTACAATAATTCTCCAGTATCAGATCTCAAGAAAAGGAAGTCTATGAAATGAAAGAAATTAGAAATGGCAATCATTAGAGAACTCAGCAAGATCTAAGAACTCAGCAAGATCTAAGAAAATACAGGTAAACAATACAAAGAAGTCAGGGGGAAAAAATCATGATCTGAATGAGAAATTCAACAAAGATATGGATAGCATAAGAAAGACCCAAGCAGAAGTCTTAAAAATGAAGAATTCAATGAGTACCAAAAAAAAAAATACAACCAAGAACTTCAACAGTAGACCAGACCAGAATAAGGAATTTTTGAACTTAAAGATGAGTGTTTTGAAATAACTCAGACAACAAAAAAAGAAGGAAAAAGAATTTTAAAAGCCTATATAGCACAGTGCAAAAGCTTAGACAGACAAATGGGATTGCATCAAGCTAAAAAGTTTCTGGAATGCAAAGAAAACAACAGAGTAAAATGACAACCTACAAAATGTGAGAAAATATGTGTAAGCTATTCATTCAACAAAGGATTAATAATCAAAATCTATTAAGAACTCAAAAAAGCTACAAAAATATATATTTGACTGATAAATAAACAAATGATCTGAATAAACATTTCTCAAAAGAAAATATTAAAATGGCAATGAGTTTATGATAAAATGATCAGCATCACTAACCATCAGAAAAATGTGAATCAAAACCATACTAAAATATCATCTCTTACTAGTTAAAAATGGCTTTATCAAAAAGAAAAAAAATAATAGATGCTGGCTAGAGAGAAAGGGGTACCCTGTTACGCTCTTGGTGAGAATATAAATTAGTACTACCGCCATTTTGGAAAAAAGTTTGTAAGTGCCTCAGAAAATTAAAAATAGAACTATCACATGGCCCAACTATTCCACTGCTCAGTTTATCTCTAAGAGAAAGAAAATTAGTATATCAAAGAGATATCTGCATTCCCCTATTTATCTCAGCACTATTCACAATAGTCAAGAGATGAAATCAATTTAAGTGTTCATCAACATATGAATGGATAAAGAATATGTGGTGTATATAATAAGACTATTATTTAGCCATAAAAAAAGAGTGAATTTCTATCATTTACAACAACATGAATGGAACTGGAAGACATTATGATAAATGAAATAAGCCAAGCACAGAAAGACAAATATTGCATGTTCTTAATCCCATATGGGAGTTAAAAAAATGAATCTCTTGAAGGTAGAGAGTAGAATGGTGGTTACAAGTGTGGGTATTGTAGTGGGAGAAGGGTAATAAAGAAAGGTTGGTTCATGGGTACAAAAGTACACTTAGTTAGAAGGGATATGTCCTATTGTTCAAAAGCACATATAAGGCTTATAGTTATCAATAATTTATTGTGTATTTTGAAATATCTAGGAGAAAAGATTTGTTATTCTCAACAAAAAGAAATGATAAATGTTTAAGATGATGGCTATCACAATTATTCTGATTTATCATTATACATTGTATGCATTTATCATACTATCACATGTACTTTTTATATATTATATTCTAAAATGCTTTATTATGCATAATAATACATAAAGGAATTTTACCAATTCTTTGATGCTTTTAATTCATTCTAATTTATTCTTAATTGAATTGGGACTAAATTCATGCTTTGTTTTGCTATTGTTCTAAGTGTAATTATATTTCTTACGTGTGTAGTAAACACAGTAATGTTATTGCAGATGGCAATCAGGCATTACCAATTAATACTTTTGTGACATTTTTAATACATCTGAGTTATGCATTCTATTCTGATATTGTTATTGATAGATACCTTACCTGTTAAACCTTAACTAATAATGGAAGTAAATGTTGCATCTATATATGACAGATTATACTGTTTAAAAGTTAAAAATAAGGCAATTAACCATGGTAATTTTTCTTAACATGGTATCAAATAATAGCCGCTTTTTTTCTCACCAAATCACATTGATTTTGAAAATTGGTAGCTGAAAATTATATCTGAAATTTTTCTTTGTCATTCAAACAGGAAAATCAGTACATTATGTATAGCTGACATTTACGAGTGTGCACTTAGTACTGGGTTCTTCATAATGAATATGTTGCATGTCGTTATCTTATTTAATTTTCTCAACATCCATATGAACCAGTTTTTATTCTTTCATGCTGTAGACTCACTTATTAGTTCAATAGATACTGGCTGAGTGCCACCTATATAGCAGTCACTCATCTATGTGTGGATAATATAACATAAAGAACCAAAATTCTTGCTCTCATGTTGCTTTGCTTCAGTGGGAACTATTGCTCAGACACATTAAATAATATGTCCACAGTCACATACTTTGTTAAGTGCTGTAAACAAATAGTTCAAGTCTGTGTGACATCAAAAGTTATGCTTTTAAATGTAATATTTTATAAAGGACTCTGAAAGTCAATAATTCTCTGATTTATCTTATCTCCTTTATCACAGAATATCTTCTGCTATTGATAATAAAATCAAAGATATGTATCTATTTCATTTGTGAATTACATTTTACTTTAGGCAACTCAGATAGAACATGATATAATGCAGTAGCACTGAGAAGCAGAAGGGATAGAATTTCAACACCAGTTCAGAAATACATGAGGAGTAAGTAGCTTTAAAGGCTATATGCTAGTGTGCCCTGAGACTAAAAGAAAGAGTGAAAGAGAGAGAAAATAATATACTAAACAGATAAGCAAATTGTATGTTTTATAGCAATATAATAAAATATTACTTCTTTGGAAAAATTAACATAATATAAATAGTTCATAGTATCTAGTTGTTTTCAGACATTCATGAATATATTAACATTCAGGAAAGGGCTTATGAAACTACATACCATCTTATATTTTTTTCCTTTTTTGAACCACCTATTATTTTAAATGTCTTTTAAGATGAAGAATCAGCTAAACATGATATTGTGCTTATTCTTATGTTTAATTCCAGAGCAAACATTACCTATAACAAGCATTCTGGTGATAAATTCCTAGTTGAAAGAGCATTCTTTTGGCATTATGCAAGTTGTTTATAATCTTCAATTCAATGAACATGCTGGGTTGTACTATTTCATGTAAAGAGAATAATAGATTATAAGCTTAACTATTACCATTTCATATTTTATGGTCTCCCCAGCATACTTCGAGGCTTGCTTTTCAACTTGACCTCCAGTGAGCACACATAAGTAAACAGAATCTTGAACTTGTTTGTAAAATAAGAGCAAAAATGGTTTGAATTAAATCGTATTCAGCCAAAGTGGTTAGGGATGGAAATGTGACAAGCTCTCAAGTGAACATGAAGAAGCATCATGGGATTATTATTATCCCTAACCCGTCTCACTGAACTCACAGTGTGTACTGCATCTGCACATGTTTAGTTGCTTACGGATGACAGCGACTCAACTTTGATGAGAGACTGAACAAAGAAAAAAAATTACACTCGTTCAAATTTGACTTAAAATATAAGAATGTTCACTCAATATTAGTATTCACTCAAAATGTTAGAAAGGGGAAAGTATGTTTATTTGTTTTTGCTAGAAACTTATAAATGTTCTAAGTTTCAGATGTATCTACACAGTGTCATACACCCAAGTGAAAAGTTGCAAGTCAAAAGTCTAATTAAACATGTGGTTGTTATGTAGACAGAATAGAAAAATACTAGATTGGAGTTTGTCACTTCCCTACAGATATTTTGATATTGTATAAGTCAGTTTTGGCAAATCAAAAGATAGCTATGTTTATTAAAAAGGAACTATGAAATCAACTTAACCTTCCAGTCATGGCAAAGTAATTGATACTATATTAACTCCTTCCTTTAAAAAATAAAAGTATAAAATTGGACACAGTATATAATGTAACTTTTCAGACAGACAGCTGATAACACATTACTGTGATATCTGAGAGAAGGTAAGATTAGAGTTTAGCTCCACATTTGCCCTAGCTTTCTGCAGGCATCACCTTCTTGACTGTGGTGAGGAACAGAAAGGAGCAATCAAAATTAAGCCCAGTGGTCTTCTTAAACTGAAGTGATAGAATCAGCTAGAATTTGCAGGACAGAGTATCAAAGAAAAGTGATCTATTCAGAGAAGAAGCTCCTAAAATCTACATAGGGATACCCTTGGGCCTTTGGTCACATACAAAGATGCACATGTACAGGTGACAGTCTATGTGGCTGAACAAACAACAGTGAAAGAACCATTACTCGGGGTAAGAAACAATTACCAGAGCACTGTAGGCTGAATTACCTGCACTTGCACAGGTCTGGAAAACAATGCATGATGGAATAAAATAAATAAAACTCACCTAACACCATAGGTATTCAGTAGAGACCCAGAAAGGAAATACTTTTGAAAGAGAACTAACTTAGCATTTAGAGAAAATGTTGCTCTGGATCCATGATAACAAAGCTGAAAAATAAGTCTTGAAAGTAACCAACATATGCTCAAGTAAATTAATAGCCTGACAGAACAAAATTCAAACCTCTGCTAAGGAGTATAACGAAGGCCAGAAAACAACGTAGCTTTCAATAAAAAAGTCCAAGAAGCAAAAAATGAGGCTCAAACCATAATAAAAATTAACCAACATAAACCAGAAAATGACAACAGTGATGGAATTAGAGTACAAGTACTTTAAAACAACGATTATCAACATATTAAAGAATTTTAAGATAATCATGAGCATAACAGGAGGGGTACAAATAAGGAATATCAACAGAGAAATGGAGACTAAAGAAATAAATAAACTAGTAATTATAATTCTCGCTAGGAAAATTCCAAATCTATATGATTTTCCTGGTAAATTGTATAAAATATTTAAAGAAAAATAATGCTAACTATACACAAATTCTATCACATAGTAGAAGAATATGGAATACATATCTTATTTTATAATGGTAGTGTGTGTGTGTGTGTGTGTGTGTGTGTGTGTGTGTATGTGTGTGTGTGTGTAATTTTTCTGGTAATTGTTTTCTTAATATATATGTATATATGTATATTATATATATTATATTATATATTATATTATATATATTATATATATATTATATATATAATATAATATATATGTATATTAAGAAAACAAAGACACTGCCAGAAGAAAAGTAGATGCAGAAGTCTTTAATAAAATTCTAGCAAATAGATGAAAACATATACATTTTAAAAAAGTTTGTTCAGGAAATGAACTGTTGGTTTGTTCAGGAAATGAAATGTTTGCTTGTAAAGTAAAAAAAGTATATGCAGAAGTCTTTAACAAAATTCTAGCACTGAGGTTTGTTCAGGAAATGAAATGCTGATTGACACATAAAATTCACTCAATGTAAGATACCACAGTTACAGCATAAAACCAAAAAATAGTAATGTCGCTTCAATAAATGCTGAAAAATTTGAAATACTTTAAGGCCACTTATATGATAAATATTTTTGGTAATGAGGAATAAAGAAAACTTCCTCCAACTTAAAAGTCATCTATTAAATAAAACTTTCAGTAAACAGCATGCCTAGGTTTAACAGTAAATGCCTTTCACATAAAATAATGAACAAGACAAGGGTTTCTTATATTATTTCTATTCAACATTTTGTTAGTGGCCTTAGCCAATGCAATAATGCAAGAAAAACAAGTAAAAAGTACGAATAACAACAAAAAATAAAACTCAGTACTCAAGACATCATGACCATGTGTGTAAAAATTCCTTTAGTATCAACAAAGCAATCAATAGAATTTATATGTTCATTTAGCAAGGTTATAGAATACAGGATCAGTGGGCAAAAAATTGACTACAATTCTATATAAAAGCAATACAAAAATCATAACAAAATTACTATTTTCAAAAAGTATGAACATTAAAATACATAGGAATAAATCTAATAAAGTTGTTTAAGACTGCTGTAATGAAAACATTAAAACATACCTGAGAGAAATTAATAGATACCTTAATTAATCAGGAGATTTGCTATGCTTAAAGATAGGAATACTAAATATTATATAGGTGTCATTTTCCCTTGATTGATCTATAGATTTAAGATAATCTCAATCAAAATTCTAGAAGACTTTTTTGCAGAAATTGACAAGCTGATTCTAAAATGTATAGATAAATTTTAAAAAACAAAGCAACAAGAAAACATCTTTAAAAAAGAAAAAAGTTGGAGAACTTAAATTTCTTTATTTCATTTATCAAGCTATGATAATTATGACTGTTAAACTGGCATAAAAATAGATAAATTGATCAATGTCATAGAATCAAGAGTCCAGACATAGATCCACACATCTATTTGCAATTGATATTGAACCAAGGTGCTAAAGTAATTCAATGGGGAATGAAAATATTTTCAGCAAATATAGTGGAATAAGTAATATACAAGTATATATTGGGGCAGGGGAGTGAGAGTAAACACTAAGCTTTACCTCATTCCACACACTAAAATTAATTAAAAATGCATCATAGTTCTTTTTTTTTTTAAGATGCAGAATACAATTCTGGGTTAGGTGTACAAATGGTCATTATGCAGGTATCCTTGTTGATGAGGTGTGATGTACCATAGTTTTAAGTGTAAATGTTTAAAACACTGTATATAGCGTTCTCTAAAGTAAAATTAAGAGAATATCTTCATGACCTTGGAATATTCAAAGATTTATTATACAAGGCCCATAAGTCACTAATCAGAAAAGTAAAAGCTTAATTAAAGGTTAAGCTTAATGTAGATCATCGAAGTTTAAAACTGTTTCTCATTTTTAAAAACCTGAGAAAATAGATCAACAAGTCACATTCTGAGAGAAAATTATATATATATATAAGTCTTTTATTGGATATATATACATATATATATAAAAGACTTATATATAGACAATCAAGTTTTGCCACCCAGTAATTAGAGTAAAAATGGTATCTTGAAATGGGCAATAGCTTTGAACAAACATTTTCAAAGTTCATTTTAGAATTTGCCAATAAGTATATTTAAAATGTGCCAATAAGCACACAAATACATTGTGTAACATCAATAGTCATCACAGATATGGAAATTAAAATGACAATATAACACAACTACACACCTATCCAAATGGCAAAAATTAAAGGCACCAATCATATCGAATATTGGTGAAAATATGAAACATTTGAAAATCTTATACATTGCTTGAGGAGTGTAACAAAATACAACCTCTTTGGAAATGATTTTAGAATTTCCTTTTAAAATTTTAGATTTAAAAAAATTTTTTTTTATTTTAAACATATTTTGTATTTTATTTTAAAATTGTGGGGTACAGTTAAGGGTTAGGTATACAAATATGCATCG
>NW_007043444.1:32614-40546 GCF_000164805.1 Carlito syrichta | reverse complement strand
TACAATAGATGTTCAAGGTTCACTTATGAGTGAGAACATGTGATACTCAGATCTTTGTTGCTGTGAAAGATCACTCAGTATTATAGACTCTAGTTCCATCCAGGTTGCTGCGAAATTCATGATTTTGTTCTTTTTGATGGCTGCATAGTATTCCATCGTGTGTATGTACCACATTTTTCTAATCCAGTCCTCTTTTGATGGCAGCATGCTTGGTTCCAGGTTCTTGCTATTGTGAACAATGCTGCGATAAACGTACATGTGCAGGTATCTTTTTGATAGAGTGATTTGAGTTCTTCAGGGTATATTCCCAGTAGGGAGATTGCAGGGTCATGTGGGAGGTCGATATTTAGAGCTTTTAGGAATTGCCACGCTGTTTTCCACAGAGGTTGCACTAGTTTACACTCCCACCAACAGTGTATAAGTGTTCCCTTTCCACCACATCCTCTCCAGCATCTATTATTTTTTGAGTTGTTGATAATGGCCATTCTGACTGGAGTTAGGTGTTATCTCAGTGTAGTTTAATTTGCATCTCCTTGATGATTAATGAGGTTGAACATTTCTTCATGTGTCTGTTGGCCGCTCGTATGTCTTCTTTTGTGAAGTGTCTGTTCATATCTTTTGTCCACTTTGTAATGGGGTTTTTTTTGTTTTGTTTTGTTTTGTTTCTTTTCAGCATGTTTGAGTTCCTTGTAGATCCAAGATGTTAGGCCTTTGTCAGACATGGAATTGACAAATACGTTTTCCCAGTCTGTGGGCTGTCTCCCTGCTCTCTTGATGATTTATTTGGTTTTGCAGAAGCTTGTCAGTTTAATGAGGTCCCATTTGTCTATTTTCTCTCTTATGGCCTGTGCATTTTGGATTTTGTTCAGGAATTGTATGCCAGTTCCAATTTCCATAAGGTGTCTCCTGCATTTTCTAAGGTTCTTATGATTTGAGGTTTTAGATTTAGGTTTCTGATCCATTTAGAGTTAATTTTTGTATGGGGATAGATAGGGGTCTTGCTTGAGTCTTCTGCAAGTGGTCAGCCAGTTTTCCCAGCATCATTTACTGAATAGGTTCTCCTCTTCCCAGTGGTAGGTGGTGGAGGCTTTGTCGAAGATGAGTTGGTTGAGAAATTGAGGTTTTGCTTCTGGAATCTCAATTCTATTCCATTGGTCTATATGCCTGTTCCTGTACCAATACCAAGCTGTTTTGATTATTGTAGCTTTATAGTAAAGTTGAAGTCTGGTAATGTGATACCACCTGCTTTGTTTTTTTGCTGAGGATTGTTCTGGCTATTCTTGGTTGTTTGTGTTTCCATATGAATTTCTGTATTGTTTTTTCTAGCTCTGAGAAGAATGTTGCTGGTAATTTGATGGGTATTGCATTAAATCTGTACATTGCCTTAGGTAAGATGGTCATCTTCACAATGTTGATTCTTCCAATCCATGAGTATAGGATATTTTTCTACTTCTTTGTGTCGTCTTTGATTTCTTTGAGCAGTGTTTTGTAGTTTTCATTGTAAAGGTCTTTCATGTCCCTGGTTAGGAAGATGCCAAGGAATTTCATTTTTTTTGTGGCTATTGTAAATGGGATTGTGTTTTTTATTTGAGTTTCTGATTGTTTATTATTGGCGTAAAGAAATGCGATTGTCTTTTGCACATTTATTTTATACCCTTAGACTTTGCCAAAGTCCTTTATCAGTGCAAGGAGGCTTTTGATGGATTCTCTTGGGTTTTCAAGGTACAAATTTTAGATTTTTTTTGCCCTTTTTATTTTCTAGTGTAACTAATTACCATAAACTTGACTCAAAACAACACATGTTTGTTTTTTCACAGTTCTGTAGGTCATAAGTCTAACATGAATCTCACCAGGTTGAAATCAATGTGTCATTAGGGTTGTATTCTTTTATGGAGACTCTAGAGAAGAATCTGTTGGAGGTTTCCTGTGTTTCTTAGATCATGGTTCCCTTTCTCCATCCTTAATACCAGAGATGCTGTTTTTTAAAATCCTGCTTTTATCATCACATCTCTCTCTCTGTCTAATGCCAGGAATTGTTCTCCACTTTTAAGGATTTATGTGATTATATTAGGCCCATCCAGGTAATCCAGAATAATCTTCCCATCCTCTCTTGCATATGTGCATATTAATATCAAGCCAGACTCAAAGGAATGCCTATGCAGATTTCAGAAACTCTTTGCCTAAACAGCTCTTTTCTCTTTCACACGTGATCTTTAATCACATCTGCAAAGTCCCTTTTGCCCTGTAATGTGACATATCCACAGGTTAAAGGGATTAGGATGTGGACATATTGGAGGAGACATTTTTCTTATGATCATAGTTTTCTTCAAATTTACTACTAAGTATTTACTAAAGAGAAAAAGGTGTATAAAGTTGTATGTAGAAAAGAAAATGCAAATGTGTTCCAAACAGCCTTATTTATACTAACCAAATATTAGAAACATCCCAAATGTCACAATTTGAATGAATAAATGAATTGTGGTATATTTTATGTAATCTTATACTATTCATCATTACAAAAAAAAAAAACCTACTATACATGTCAGCAATATTAATGAAACTCAAAAACATGCTGGGTGAAAAAAACAGGTAGCAAGCTAATGCATACTATATCATTCTATTTATATGAATTTTAAGAACAGAAGATAGACATTATAACAGTGATTGCCTCTAAGGGTAGCAGGGCTAGAAACTAAGAAGGGGTATGAGAGATCATTCTGGAGTGGTAGGAATGTTCTATAAAATGATAGAGGTGCCGGGCTCGGTGGCTCAGCCTGTAATCCCGCACCTTTGGGAGGCTGAGGTGAGTGGATTGCCTGAGCCCGCGGGTTCGAGACCCGCCTGGACAGCAAGACCTCATCTCCACAATAAATCAAAAAATCAGCCGGGCGTGGTAGCGCATGCCTGTAATTCCAGCTACTCGGAAGACTGAGGCGGAAGGATCGCCAGAGCCCAGCAGGCAAGGCTGCGGTGGCCGGGAGTGGCTACTGCACTCCAATCTGGGTAACAGAGTGAGAATCCAACTCAAAAAAAAAAAAAAAAGATAGAGGTATGGGATATGCAAGTGTATACATTTATCAAAACTTGTGCAGTTATAAGGTGAAAAACTGCATTTTCACTGAATGTGAAGTATAACTCAATTTTGATGAGTTTTTAAAAGTTCAAAAAACTTTATAAGTGTATTTCTTATTCTATAAAGATTTGTCTCCTAACTTGATGCCCACATTGTACACAATATGTGCAAGATGGTTTGGATTTATATAATTCATTAACTATTGTGTACTATAAAATAAATCAAAGCGCATATATCTTTCCTCCGTCTTTAATGTAATTTTTAGAAACATACATACGAATAAAGATCTTTTCTTAGGTTTATATTTTCTGGTAACGAAAAATTTCAGGTGAAGATTTCAGATTCTTCAAATCAAATCTTCAGTGAATTTTAGAATTTATGTTTTCATCTATTAAATAGAATTGGATAAACATCACAAAAGTATAAGTGCACTGCCACTATGTATGGTCATTTGAAAAATAAGTCATGGACAAATGATCAGAAACATTAACAACTGCTATACTTTTTTACTTGTGAAAACAAAGCATGCAGCATATTTATCTCTCTTCTAGCTTTTTCTAGATGAGGATATTGGAACATTGAACTGATTTTTTTCTGAAAAATTCATACTTTTGATTTTTTCATTCTGAAAGAGTCAAAATTATTTTACAAATATTTTATGGATTTTTTAATGTGAAGAATATATTCCAAGTCATATCTTTGATATAGCTGTTTATATACCTCTGTTTGATGGTTATTTGTATTTAAATGTGAAAATACACAATTGTAATGCTTTGCCTGGCCTTGTATAAAGACTATTATGTACATGTACATTTAAAAATGAAGCATTTAAATGGATGTCTTTTCTCTGCCATTGTGCTAAGCTGTAATTTTGATAAATGTGTAAGAGATTTTGCAAAACATATATGGTAATTCATTTTGGAAAAATTGGGATGCCATTTGTTTGAACTCATCATAAGTAGATACTTGATAATGTATTTTTTGGTACCAGTACTTTGTGAAGATTACGCAATTTTTCTTCCATAATTTTTAAGAGAGAAAATAAAAATAGAATAAATTCGAATTAAACGACACAAACTCACTTCAGTAAAAATTGCTTCAAAAGCATGCTTTTGTTACTGAGCTTTTATTCTTCCGGTAAATATCATTATTGAATTGAATTAGGCATTAGAGAAAAAATAACTAAAATACAATCACCAGTGACAAAACTTCCACTATTAGATTAAGTAATGTATTAAGAATAAAATAAACTAAAAATAATAAAAATATAAAAGGATATGTATACAAACTGAAAGACAAATTGTAGCATAATACAGTACTAAAATTTTATTTCTTTAAAGATCTTGCTGTTACTAAGATTAGTAATTATAGCTAACATTAACAGCTATTGTTTGTCAGATACTAGCAAGACATGTCACATTAATCTTGTTAATATTGAATATGCCCTTATACAGTAAGTATTATACCTATTTTATAAATGTTTTAAAAAACCGAATATATAATCTATCACAGAAACGAAGAACTGAGTATCACATGTTCTCACTCATAAGGGGACCCTGAACAATTATCATAATACTATAAGAAAGGCATTGGCAGTAGTGGGAAACTGCCAGGGAGGTGGGGCACACCTCATCATCGGCAAGGGTACCTGCATAATGAACATTTGTATACCTAGCACCGAAATGTGTACCACATCTTTAACATAAAACTTTTATAAAAACCTGAATATTATAGATTATAAGCAGCTCACCCATGTCTACTCAACTCTTAAATGGTGGAACTTAGGGCATAAAAAATATTTGTCTGATTTCAAACATTACCTAGAACCAGCAACAAAATACATTTTCTTCAACTACTTCCCTGGTGAACTTCTAAATAAGACCAGCATGTCATTGTGAAAAGGAGACGAGGTATGGCAAGGGTGAGAAACTCATATTATGTTCTCAGCTATGTTAACTTTCTTCACTAAAGTCTTTGGAAAAGACACTTTACTTTCTAGCCTTCAGTATCTCTGGACTATATAGTGTTCAAAATTATAAAATATTAAGACCACAGTGGCACTGTTCTTTGAAAGTTATTGTGTGTCCACGGTGGACATTGGTCTATAATTATGAATTAAATATTATGAAAGAACAATTGCACTGGAAAAGTTAAACAAAGAAGACCTTATTCCTAACTGTTGCAACAAGAGAGTCTATTGCAATAAGAGAGAGAGACTGAACCCGACTATGCTGAAACAAAAGGCAGGAGCATTTTTAAGCACTGACGTGAGCTAGTGGAAAAGTGTTAGAAGGCTTAGTTAAAGAAGAAATTAATCAACGTGATTAAACTGAGTTTGCTAGTTGGCGCTTATGGGAGTTAGGTACCTATCCCCCCACAGACACTGAAAGACAGGGTTTTTGTATGTCTTTCTTGATGACAAGATTTTAAATGGATGGATTGTAGGTCTTTGAGAAAGTCATTTTTGGATTGTAGAAAATTTACTTCTCAAAGGGACAAAAACTAATTTTTAATTTCAAGTTTTCTAAAGTAAATGCTTTAAGGAAAGGGAGAATAAGAGTCTGTTAGTCCAGATGCCTGTCTAAAGTTTAGTTAAGCTGAGAGTAATGTTAATACTATCTGGGTCGATATCAAGAAAGTTGCTGGGCGCATTGGCTCATGCCTGTAATCCTAGCACTTTGGGAGGCTGAGGTGGAAGGGTTGCTTGAGGCCAGGAGTTCAAGAGCAATCTGAACAACACAGAAAGATACCTTCTCTACAAGAAAGAGAAAAAAGAAAGTTAATTGCGGGTGGATTTCTTAACATGGCTTAAGTTTGTTTTAATTGTAAACAAGATATTCACTGAGAGACTGGACAGAATTCATCACATTTATTTCAAGACAATCACTACCCTAATGATATCTTCTTAAACCTCTTGTAGACTATTAGATTTTTAAGACTTTCCTTTTTAGTGCTGAACACAGTGGTTTCTCTACATATGGTGGATAAATAGACAAGATAATTAATTAAATAATGTATACTAAAAGGATGAATGATAGCATTTTAGGGTGGGTGGCATTCATTGGTTAAAACTGTATATCAAAGTGCATTGATATTTTAGGTATGACAGGAAATGTGCCAACTGAAAGTATGGATACTAAGAGTGGTTTTTCAAACTGGGTCTGCTTATACCTTTGAGGACAGTAGAGAGACAAAAATTTGGTGATTTTTAAATATTAATTCTACCCTTCATTTAAGCAAATATTTTCAACAAAAGCCCATAGCTGTAAAATACTTTCATAGCATAAACTTTAGTTTCCAAAATCAGAGAACCCTGTTAGGACCTAAAATTCAAATTCAATTTCTTTAAAAAGTGTGTGTGTGTTTGTGTGTGTGTGTGTGTAACTCAAGTTTAATGAAAACTTTAGATTTATTTATAAATCATCAAGCCAATATACTTCTGACGGAATTTTTACCTCCCTTTTAAAACACTCATTATACTTATCCTTACTTACTACTTGGCTAGCATTTATTTTCCCCACTGGAATATAACCTGCTAGAGGTAAGGGATCATTTCTGACTTATTCAACACTATATCCTTTATACATAAAACAGTGCCTGGCACATAATGGGAACTTAATAAATATTTGTTGAGTATGAGTACTTAATAATAATTAATTAATAATTATTCAATTATTAATAATATTATTAAATTATTTCCAAAGTTATAAAAAACAAAGCCACTCCTGTTTTAGGAGAAGGTTCATTTTGCTGCCTATATTTTTGCCTTTCAAATGGATCTCAGAAAATTCTCAAACCCTCTATTTTCTAACTGGCACTTTCTAACAGGTTCATTGTTTTGCTGAATCTGTCAGTTAAAGTCAGAATTAATTCAACAGTTAAATTTGAATAGACATAATAGTTCCCTGATTTCATATAGAATTAATCTAGCACTGTGATTAATTTTTTTATTTCAGCCATTAGGAATATATTCAAAGGAAATGTTTTTGGAATAAGGACATTGGATTTCAGGAACATGAGATTTATTAATTCATCCAAAGATAGAAAATGATTTGGTCGAGAACTTACATTGCTTCCTATCCATTCCTTTTCTGTCCATTAGAAAACTCCATTGTGATGTCAGTTCTCTTCAAACTTATGTATTATGACAAAAAACTTATTATTTATTTTTGTTTTATTAAAGGAAACCTTTTATTTGCATGAGTCAATATCAGTTTGGTCTCCCTTTTGTAAAAGATAACCACTGTTTAATCTAAAAAAACCTTTTATTTTAATTACATGTGTTTTTATGTGTGGTTTTGGAGTTTGTGAGGTACTCTAAATGCTCAACTGAGCCCCAAAATTTGTATTAACAAAACATAATATCTTCACTCACATATTTACCTAGTGTACAGATTTATTAGTCATTATAACAAACTTTGATTAATCCTCTTATTTTTGGAATACATTGACAATATTATTTTTCTTTCTAAAATAAAGACGTTTTTCCTCACTTTTGTTGGTTATGTATATACATGAAATACTTTGTGGCAAACAAGAAATGTATGTTTATATATAAGTACAAGAAATTTCACTATTTAAGTATAAAAAGTAGCAGAAAAAAACTCAGTTAAAGTGATTCTACCTAACACTAAAATATAATAAAGGGAGGAAAGAAATTTAACTGGGCTTTTTAAAAATGTTTTTTCTTTTCCATTTAGGAAGTACTTTTTTTCTTTACTTTTTCTTTTCTTTTCTTTTTTTTTAAAGAATCACTGGAGTACATACATGTGAGGATTTGGTAAACAGATATATTACGTGAAAGCGAGGTTGAGCTTCTGACATACCCACATGTATCCCAGTAGTGAGCATGGTATTCC
>NW_007043444.1:30512-32594 GCF_000164805.1 Carlito syrichta | reverse complement strand
TCCCATTCTTGTGCCCGTGTATGCCCAGTGTTTAGTACCTACTTATGAGTGAAAACACGTAGTATTATTTTTTGTTTCTGTGATAATTCACTTAGAATGATGGTTACCAGCTGCATCCATGTTGCTGTAAAGGACACGATTTTGTTCTTTCTTATGTCTTAGTAGTATTCCATAGTGTATATGTTCCACATTCTCTTTATCCAGTTCACCGTCAATAGGTTCTGGGTTGGTTTTACATTTTTGCTATTATGAATAGTGTTGCAATAAACATACAAGTGCAGGAGTACCTGTGTCTTTTTGGTATAACAATGTCTGCTTCTTTGGGAATATTCCCAGAAGTGAGATCGCTGGGTCAAATGGCAACTTTATTTTTAGTTCTTTGAGAAATATCCAAAATGCTTTCCATAAGGGTTGAACTAGTTTACTTTTCCACCAACAGTGAGTGTTCCCTTTTCTCTGCATCCTTGCTCACATCTGCTGCTTTTTGACTTTTTTGTTTTGTTTTAGCAACTTTATTGTTTGTTTGTTTTAGAGTTGTGGGGTACAAAGTGAGACTGTCTCTACAAAAAATAAAAAACTTAGCTGAGGATTTTATACTTATCCTGACCAATATGAGGTAGTATCTTGTAGTTTTGATTGTATTTCTCTGCCAATTAGCAATTCTGAGCATTTTTTCATATGTTTGTTGGCTGCTTCTGTCTTCCTTTGAAAATTGTCTGTTCATGTCCTTTGCCCACTTTTAAATGGGGCTATTTGTTTTTTACATGTCAATAACTTGATTTACTTACAGACTATGGATGTTAGGACTTTGTCAGACGTGTAACTTGCAAATATTTTCTCCCATACTATGGGTTCTCTCTTTACTCTTTTCTTGGTTTCTGTGCTATACAGAGCTTTGTAGCTTGATAAGTTTCCACCTATCAATCATAGATTTTGCTGCACTTGCTTTTGAGGACCTGGCCCTGAATCAATTGCCTGGCCTCAGTAAAGGAGGGTTTTCCCTAGATTTTCTTCTAAGATTCTTATATTTTGAGGTTTTATGTTTAAGTCCTTGATCTATTTTTAAATTATAAACTAATTTTATAACTTGTGTACTAGTGGATGTGTACATCTTATGACAACCTATGCTTTTTTTTGAACCTTGAAAATATGGAGACTCTAACAAATAATATTTAGTAACAAGTTCCCACCACACCCATAAATAATTATATTTATCGATGTACAAATATATTCATGTGTTGACTGATAAGGAAACAGAAAGAAGGTACAGATGAGACAAGTATCCTAGCATTCAGACCTGTGGCACCTATTTGTTGAGCTGATTGAAAATCATGGAAAGAGAGTAAACTCTATCTCTTCTTGTTCAAACCCTTCACATGACCCATATGTACTAGTCCACATTAATGATTCCTAAAGAAGAGAGGGAGAATAATTTTGAATTTCAGTAGAATTTTTTTTCAGAGAAAATTCCTTGTAAGAAGTTATCTTTCAAGTCTCTCACTATTAAAGTAAATGAGGTAAAATTTAACCTTCGAAATTCATGCTATTGATTAGTTAAGTACTAAAATCTTGACATTGATTTTTCTAGTATCATTTTTCATTCAATTCTCAAACCTCTGGACTATCTGGTTTATCTGTTTGTCTGCAGAGTCTACATCCCCTGAGTTATTGACACCTGTTTTATGTAAAACAGGAGACAGATATTTTGCCCAACAGCATTCACGTTTCTTCAATTTAGATTCTGGACACTTTCACAGTTTTGTTGAATGTCAGGAAATATCACCCTGTATAACTTTTAATTTTTCCCTCTAACTGTCAATGATCACTTTTTCACAAATTGTAATTTATGGAAACATCAAGATCAAAGTGAACACTAATCCTGGAAAGTGAGGTTGCTTTGTATTTTTCACTATGAGCCGGGTGCATCTATATTTTGATCATTGCTGATTATAAAACTGCTCTAATCCTGTCCATGATTCACTTTCTCTATATCTCTTCCAAAGACAAGAAGGCTTTGTGTTGCTTTCTGTAAATCCTAACTGCTGACTTTCTTTTTTTTTTTTTTTTTTTTTTTTTTTTTTT